>NW_024087967.1:0-6777 GCF_009730915.1 Dioscorea cayenensis subsp. rotundata
CTTACACGCAAAAGATTAATGGAGACCTCTTTAACCTAATAGAGACCTCTCTCACATCAAAGTAACAAATCATGCAAATCCAATCAACCGCAAGGATTAATTAAACAAGCAAGCAATGAGAATAGAAGATTAAAAACTTAAAACAAACTCGGATTAAATAGAAACACTAAGCAAATCCGCAAAAGATGAGAATCCTAGGGTTCACAAGCCCAAATACCCTCTAGGGTTTTAGCTCTCCATGGAGCAATATACAAAACACACCATCAAAGAATGAAAGTACATTAAAACCATAGAGATAAACCGCCTTATATACGAACTGATGGCCTTGATGGAGAGCTTCGACGTCTTGAAGGACCCACTCCGAAGCTAGGTTCACCGGCGGCTTCCTTGATGCTATGATGGAGGAGGAATTGATCAAAGTTGGTGATGAAGCGCCTCCAAAGCCGCAAAGACCTCCTCTCCAAACCCTAGCCGTCTCACCCCTCAAGAGCCGCACAAAAGATGAGAAAGAATAGGGCAAAACGGCTATTTATAGGCCTTAGATCGCGCCTGCCACGTGCCCTCATGCGCCCGTGTGGATTTTCCACCCGGCCGCGTGGGCTGCAGGAATTTCCACGCGGGCGCGTGGAATTTTCACGCGGGTGTGTGAATAGTAAATTCGCTACATGACTACTACAGTAAAATTTCTACGAATTAACTGTGAAGGAAGGGTTTATGATTTTTTGTATTCTTTTACATGCCATGTTGTGACTTATAACGGTGCATTAGAAATGTAGTGGGAGTTTCATAGTATTAGGGTGGAGACATGCTGGTTTATTCCATTTTGAGTTCTATTTGTTTTTAGTGTGAACACCATTTTTGGCTATTCAACTAATTAGAGCACACAACTACTCTATTGTAGCAACTTAGAACATGTTGGACATCATCTAGTTTTGATCATTATACTTATTTTGCTTTAATTGGATAATTTTAGCAAATTTGAAAGAATTTTTTTTTAAATTGAATGAAAATGGAAACAGAAACAGCTACCCCTATTAGAAGTGTAGAGCTACTCTTGATAAATTGAATACTCTTATGCCCTAACAAGAAAAAGAACTACTGCATTAGGTGATTGAAAGTTACCATATTATGGAAAAAAAGATGGGGAAAGAGCTACCTCTCTTAATTGTGAAAGCCGTTCGATGAACATTTGTGAGAAAGGGTTACCTTAAGGGATGTGTGGAGATACAACCATATAAATAAGATGTTGTTTGTGATTGTTTGCTAGTGAAGTCATCTAGGTCAAAAGAAGTGAAGTAGAGAGCTGTAAGACACACACACACAATGATAACAATGAATAGAGTGTTCATTTAGCATTCTTGTGTTGGTAAAACTAGGCCTACTTGTAAAACTCCCCAAATTCTTGAGCATCCGAGGTCTCACTTTCTCCACTTAGTTTGTAATGTTTTATTTTTTCTTGAGGACATGGAAAAGCTTAAGTGTGGTGAAATTTGATGAGTATTCAACATGCATGTAATTTATATCAATTTGTACACTCATTTGGGATGTATTAGAACTATCTTGTGGAATTGAATGTCAAAAGCTTAGGGCAGCACTTAAAGATGAGAGAAAGACAAAGGAAAAATTCTAGGCCCAAACTAATGAATTTGGAGACCTTTCGGCGTCATGGCATTGAGGACAAGGCCAACTAGGTGGCTTACAGGTAGGTTACGGTTGACATTAAGACCATAAGTCGAATTCAGATAACCTTGCTGGCATGCTTATGCCTGTAAGGATGATTCAGAGAACCTTACTAGCATAGTCTACACTCATAAGGATGCCCGTATGAATTATCCATAGGAGCTTGTGACCATAGCTTAAGCAAAACAGTGAAGTTTACGGTCTGGACTTTATGGCCATATGTTGGACTATAACAAAAATAGAAGATCTTACGAATGGGACTTATAACCGTAAGTGTTCCTATAAGGCTCACGACCATCTTCTCTAGCTCCCTTACAGCCACATTTTTACATCTGTAAGTAGCCCGTAAAGAGCCGGTTATAAAGAGAACTTAAGAGGATTTTTAGGCCAACTTTTCATTAGTCTATTCCATTCTTCTGGTGATTCTTGGAGGTGAAGTTTTGGAAGAAAAGAGACAAATCTCCAGCACATAATGCGTTATTTGTTGAGGGAATCAGATCGACGTTCAAGGAGATTGAAGATCATAGCAGTTAAGGCCATCTTGGTGGCGTGCGTGGAAGCTTTCAAAGCAACTTCCACGGTGATTCTTTATTCCAGTAATTGAGAATGGGGTTTTCATGGCTCTTGTGTTTTTCTTCTTCATTTGTATCTTGAATGCTTGCCCTTCATTAATGGAGGGCTAATTTGTAGATGTTTGGGCATACTTGAACTCTAGAGTTTATTTTCTTGACTTTGGTTATTGGATCTTGATGCTTTAGTTTTCTTTTTTAAATTACAATCATATCTATTTGAGTCTAATTGTATGATTGAATGAGAAAAAATTCCCACCTAGCATAGACTTACCGTAATTCGAGATGGTAGTGAGTATACCTCCAGTTAGGGTACTTTGGAGACTTCGTTTTTAGCAATCTTTCCTAGTGAGTTAGTGAAAATCTCCATGCCTCCATGCTCTTTGCAATCATGTGAGTAGATTTTAGGAGAAATCACATTTCTACTATGTATTCAGATTAGGGGTAATCTCTATTTTGGGGGAGATTATCTTCTCAAGAGATTGTCATAAGTTTACAACAGCTTTCACAGAGTGTTAACGCGATTGTGTGGATGTCTATATTAGCTCTACACCTATTCAGTTATAGTTCGCCTTAGCAATCAAGGTTTTGTATATTTATGGAAACCTTTCGATTCAAATAGGATTACATGTTTAAACAACCATTGTCATGCACCTCATAACCCTAGAGAGATGCTATGCCCGGACATCGCTTTCTTCCTTGATTTCTCTCCTGCTAATTGCCTTGTTTTATTGCTTTTGTTTACTTTTGGTGACACATATCATTGTTATTATTCAGTTTTTTTTTTCAGATCTAGAGTTACTACTAGTATTCACTTTCTTCCTTGTTGACTGACACTCTGCATTCATGAACACTTTATTATGCGGTTGGCACGTACACTTGCATCGCCATAAAAACATAAGTGATATGTTCTCCGCAAGTGCACGGGTCGCACACAAGTACTAAGTGGTACCCCGTGAGGCCTAGGGTTGTCGAACCTTAGGGACTGGTCTAAAAATACTCACTTACCACTGATCTCTTGTTAGAATGAATTGATGATTAGATTAATAGCAAAGAAAAGAAAGAAGAGGTAGTAAAAGGGAATGATGGAGACAATAAGCAATTGGATTGAGTGTCAACAATAAGAGAACAATGCCTACAGATGTTTCCTATGCACTAAGTGATGCTCACTTGCTCTCATGACTTACCAAGTACATTCTTGGGTTCTAGTGTGTGCTCAATAGCAATGTTGCAACTATAGCTCTCAACTACGTCAAGTTTTGCAGAGATAACTATGGGTTCAAGTTCACTGAGTTTTGCCATTGCTTAGCGAAACAACAACTGTGACAATCCACCATCAAGTTTTACCTAAGCAACTATGCAGATCAAGCACATCGAGTTTTGCAAACACAATGTTTAACACAAGAACCAAAAGAACTACGTAAATCGAGAAGAATACAAGTGTTTAAGCATACAAAGTGACATAGTTTCCACCCTGGCACCATGGCTAGCTAGCCCCTTATAGGTGGGTACAACATGGAGGATAAGATAATAAATCTAAAGAAAGAAGACATAACTCCTTTCTCTTCAAAATTTGCCTCCAATGTTGAGCTCCATGTGCTAGCACCACTTCCCTTGTGCCTCAAACTCGCTCTCTATTGCCATAGAAGGTGTCGATAAGCTTGATCTTCGTTCTCATCAATGTCCTCCTAATGAAGAAGAAGATCCTTGAAGAAAGATGGATACAAAACCAAGAAACTGGAGTTAAAAAGGGAGATTTTGGGCTTGACACGGTCGGTGCACGAGTGTATCAAGAGCACTTAGAGCGTGTCACCTCTTCTTGAATGAAATTGCCTTCAGCTTGTGTTTTTCAGTGGCGCAAACATGATCATGTCAAGACCGTATCAAGCTTGAGAACACCCTTCTACATGGACTTCTATCTGAATCGCATGCTAGGCTGGGATATTCAGCGCATAGGACACGGGCGTGTCTTGCCCTTGTCCAGCTCGAATACTTGAGACCTTTTTTAAGTGTTCTCTCATTTTCTTACCAATTTCACTTCAAATAGTGTTGAGCCCCTCTATTCCTTCACAAGTAACAAAAATACCTAGAATAGTACCGCACATGCACAAAAATAAACTTGAGAACATGAATATTGATGGATTTAGGCTATGAAAACATGTTTATAACGTTCACTCATCAATTACCCCCACACTTGAGTTGTTGCTTGTCCTCAAGCAACCACCGGATTTATAACAACAAAGAAGACGAGGTGTAATGCTTCTAATCTCAGGAAAAAAGGTAGTGAAAGTTTTAAATGAAGAGGAAACACGGGAGTTAGTAAAAACATAAATGCACAAGAACACTATAGTCTTACTTCCAAAACCTAGTGCATGTGTTTGAAAACCCTAACTTATGTTTCCCACTGTCACAAGTGATTAAAAATGAAACAATGTTCGATGCGTAGTAGCTTCATACACCCTAGAGGTAGCCTTTTACACTAGTAGGTCATCAAATATACATTTGTGATGCTGAAAATTCGACTACTGAAGAGTAGCGTTCACTCATCTAAGGTGATAGTTCTTTCTACCATCTTTTTCACAAGACAAAATTTTAGAAGATAATTAATAGGGCATTCCTAAAGAGGAATTCTACTTTCCAGAAATTAATTTTTTATTTTAGTTTTTTATTTTAATTTTTATTTTTTTAACACAAGGACATGTTGAACCATATTTAGGGTTAGGTGACAAAGGTTTTAGGTTAAGGAAGTAAAAGCAAGTCATGATTTTGCTAAGATGCTTACTAACACACACTTGTCCCCCTCAGTTTAAAAATCACCAATAACTAATCATTGATCATCATAAACAAAGCACTCATCAAATACAAGCATGCAACCCTCTCCCACACTTAAAAATTACATTGTCCTCAATGTAAATAAACTATCTAGTCGAATGAGGAAAGAAATGAAGGGAAAGGGTTAGCGACTACCACGAATGGTGAGAAAAAGTGGTTTCATAAACATGTGCAATTCCTCAAATTAAAAACATGGAGAGTGATGGTCTTTGCTCTCACGTGCTTCAACTCCAAGCAACAACACAATCCCTGAGATACAAAGTGGAACACAAGGCCCCTGCTGCACTGAACTACAAAGCACAAAAAGGAAAGAAAACAAGTACAAAGTATGAAAAGAAAACAAAAAAGCGAGGGGAAAACAAGGATCTCTAGGAGGAGAAAGAGTCTTTTCGGGGAATGGTCATCGAAAGGTGGGCGTGCTGAAGAAACACAATGAGTGCACTGTCTGTCTGTAAGCTCTGTCCAAACCACAAAGGCCAAGAGTGCCTGGACATGGAAGGGGGATTGGTGGTGATATCTAGATCCAAAGAGGATGGGACGACTATGGAGGGAGTAGCAATGTCACTGGACTGCTGTGGTGAAATCAACCCTAAAAAGTGTAGGCTACTAAGGGAGATAGGTTTGTAACCTCCTACAGTAGGCATGTGGTCAAAATCCCCCAAAAGCCCCATCCCCCCTAGAAGTCGAGTAATGTATGGTCCCGAGAAAATTATGTGTCCCCTGGTGTTTGTCACCTGATGATGGAATGAGTTGGCTATGACAAATCCCAAATGATACAGAGTCTGATCGACCATGCTTACTAAGTACTTTAACTCGGTCAAATTGATGATGTTTGGGCAATGAATTCGCTTGGTAATAGTACCACTGCGCAGCGTGTGAATGGATCACAGTGTCAATGACTTGCGGGTTGTAGAAGTAGTGAGGCTTGGCCTAAACAAGATCCGACAATCACTTAATCTCCTCCATCTGGTGTGTTGGCCTTCTCCCACGGGCAGGGATGAAATGAGGTTACAGTACTCCTCAATCGCAATGTACTCAGGTGTATAAATCCCCATGAGAAGAGCTAAACCGGTATAGCTTAGGTGGTATTCTTGTCCTCTAAGTTGGACTTGAATGGTCAAAGGGTCATCCCAAATGTTGTACCCTATGCATTGTTTGAAAGATGCAAGAAATTCAAGAGTGAGATCATGATAAGCTAGCTCTTGGACGGACAACAACTTATGCCAACCGCCAACATCAAGTAACTACTCGACCTCGGCCTTTAGCCCTACAATCTGCAATGCTTCCCAATCGATAGTACGTAGGGTGCCAAATGTGCATGTTAAAAGCTGAGCATAACATTCTTAGTGGAGTGGGGATGAAAATGTGGGTTTGCACACTATTTCATTAGAGAGATCGTCAGTTCTAGCCTCTTGGAAGGTCCAACAGCTGGATTCATCCTCGACAATGTCTGCACAAAATAAACAAAACAATTTAGCTCAAAACCTGAGAACTCAGAGGTGACATGATTGGGCATGATAATATGCTCAGTAATGATACGATCGTGTCAGTGTCATTCATCACCCCCAAAAGAACTATGACGCACCACCGCCAAAGATGCAAACAAGAAACCATATCAAAAGTATAATACCAATCATGAATGAACTCTAGAGTGCATAGATCATGAACCATAACCAAGAAACTCAAAATGCACAAG
>NW_024087968.1:0-2834 GCF_009730915.1 Dioscorea cayenensis subsp. rotundata
ATGTTATAGGCACGGTTACTATTCCGTGCCAAAATCCGTGCCAAAATCAGTTTGTCACGGTTTTTTGGCTTATTTCCGTGCCAAAATTGCCGTGCCAAATTTCTGTTTTTCTTGTAGTGGGTATTTATGGTATGACAACGGAAAGGTTGGTGGATGAAGTCAGGTTTATCAAGGCCTGACCTTTGTAACCATTACTAGAGTTGGACAGGAGGTTCCCCTTCATCGGCCTCGCCAAGCTATGATACTTTTCCGACATTTTCTGCAAAATAAGCCTATGCCGCAAGCTACTTCGATGAACTAAAAAGGAGTGAAGAAATTGTCCCTATTTGTTTCACTTGCATTCGAGCTGCTTTATTGGTAAAAGGTCGCCAACAATAAAAATTAGGGGTTGTCATGCATTGATTGATGATTGCAATTGTAAGAACATGGATTCTATAAATAGTTCTTATTAATCGGTGATTTTTACACTAGTAAAAATTAATTAAAAATTAAGAGAGAGAGAATTAAGGAATGATGAGATTCACGTGGTCGAGTGGCTCAAGCATGCATGGGCTAAGGCGTGCATTTAAGGCAAAAGGCATGTTTTTTTATCTTATTTGAGTGTTTTGCTAAAAATAAAAATTAAAAAGGGCACGGTGGCCATTAAAAATAGGAAACCCAATATTTATATATATATATATATATAAAGGATGTGGGATAAAAATAATATTGTATATAAAATTAAGAAGTATGCCTGCATATATATAAAATAAAAAGAAAGTAAGCATGCATTCTCACGTGCATGGAAAGAAAATAAAATAATAATAATAATAAAAAATGAGTATGCATGCATACGTGCTTAGCAATACCAAATAATACAAATAAATAATAATAATAAGAAGCATGCATAGACCCATCATTTAAAAAAAAAAGAGAGTGAGAAGCATGCATAAAAAAAAATAAAAATAAAAAATAAAAAAATAAAAAAAATAGTATATAAAATATAATAAAAAAAATGAGAAGCATGCCATAAAATAAAATAAAAGAAATATATAAAAAAAATGAGAAGCATATGTGTAGTAACAATAAAAAAAAAAAAAATCTAAAGAATGGGTTATATGCAATAGCATGCATGGTTGTTTTGTATTTAAAAAAACCGTACATGATCAGAACATCTCATGAGTTCAAGCAGGAGGCTTAATTGAAGGGTTAGCAACGGTGGTGAGTTTGGCTTCATTGTCCGTGAGGCAACATTTAATATATACATATATATGAAATGTTTCTAAACCTGGGTAAGTATTCCAATGATTAGTTCGAAATGGTTAATGAAAAGAGTGGTGGTGATGCTCATAAAATAAGAAAAAGATGGTGACTACAATGATACGAACTATGAAGAGGACTATGGGATGTGTAGCAATATAAAAGAAAAAAAAAAAGCGGCTTTGAACAATATATTAAATACCGATGACATGTTGTTATCCTTTTTGGTATTAGGGCGTTGCCTCATACCAACATCTGACATTCATTTTTGAGCAACGACAAAATTACTTGATCCGAAGAAATAACAAGAAAGTTCAATTCAAGGGAATGGCAAATTTTTAGAAAAATATACTGGAAGATAAAAAAATGATATATATATATATATATATATATATATATATATATATATATATATATATATATATATATATCTCAAGGCAGCAATGAGATATATATTGCAATGCGATGATAAGGCACATGCAATGGTGACTTATTCATTTCAAGACGGCAACAAAAATTGTTATGAGATATATTTATTTTAAGATGGCAATCAAGCAGGCAATGCAGTGACAAGGCACAGGCGGCGGGCGGCAGTGATAAAATATATATATATATATATATATATATATATATATATAAGTGATGTAATAAATATGTTTATATAATAAATTCGCAAATCTTTTTGATGTTACTTGTACTTTTGCCCTTAATCGGAGGTTCCTAAGATTTCTAATCTGAGGTAATTAATAATAGAGGCTTGCCTCTATTAGGAGTGGAAGAACCCACAAAACAAATATGATATTTGTGCTTCGATGTATCATCTGGTGTCCTCTACATGATGCCAGACGCATATTTTCGATCCCACAAAGAGTAAAAAGGAAGCAAAGATAGGCTATAAAGACACAATGTTGGGAGTTCTTGTTCAATTCAAGAACCATGACATGAGAGGAGTTCATAAACGTGGAGATGTGTGCCAACTTCCAAGAAGATTCAAGTAAATTCACTAGTTGGAAGGGCACAAAGGCAGCCACATCTTCATGTTCCTTCTCTTTGTGAAGATTGCAAGACCTCTCAAAGATACGTCGATGAAAATTTTTATAGCCTACCACATGGACGTGTGCCCGGACATGTGGCCTTAAGAGAAGAGTGTTTGGACCGCGTTTTTGTGAAAAATCTTGCACCACGCCGTGCGTGGAAAATCCACATGGGCGCTGGGGGGCACGTGACGGGACGAGGTCTAAGGCCTATAAATAGCCGCTTTTGCCCTATTCTTTCTCATCTTTTGTGCGGCTCTTGAGGGTGAGACGGCTAGGGTTTGGAGAGGAGGTCTTTGTCGCTTTGGAGGCGCTCGCCACCAACTTTGATCGATTCCTCCTCCGTCATAGCATCAAGGAAGCCACCGTGAACCCTAGCTTCGAGTGGGTCCTTCAAGACGTCGAAGCTCTCCATCAAGGCCATCGGTTCATATATAAGAGGGTTTATTTCTATGGTTTTAATGTACTTTCATTCATTGATGGTGTGTTTTGTATGTTACTTCATAGAGAGCTAAAACCCTAGTGGGTATTTGGGCCTCGTGAACCCTAGGATTCTCATCT
>NW_024087969.1:0-15535 GCF_009730915.1 Dioscorea cayenensis subsp. rotundata
ACATTTTTTTCTCAATGTGCATGATAAGTGCTTGTGCGATATGAATCTTGACGTTCATTCCTTATGTTGAGCATTACTTTTTCTTAGGTTTTACATTAATATGTGTGTTTTTTATGTTACTCTTATGCAGGTAGGGTTGTGAGGCCGAGTATGAAGGAAATAGGCCAATGTGGATCATAATGCACCTATTTTTGGAGGAGATCTTGCTAAAGTTCAAGCGAAGACATAGGTCGGTGTGAGATGGTAGAGTGTGTGCCAACCTCCTCGTGATCGAGTGAGCACATTCATTTGGAGGGGCACAAAAGGCGGTCACACTCGAGCATTCGGATTTATGCATATAAGAACAAAGAGATGCACCAGCGTGTACATCATTGAAGAAGCAAGTGATTCACGCGTAGCGTGTGCCCGTTTGCGTTACCCCCAATGAAAAGTATGGAATTCGGGAGTATTTACGGCGATCTTGTAGCGATTCTTGTAACATAACACGGTAGCAAGTACTGTAGCAGCCCGGCCAAGAAATTAGAGAAACAGAGAATCCACGAGGCGTGTGGAAATTATCACGCCGTGTGAAAATTCCACAGGGCGTGTGACATCATCTGCGCCCGTGCGATCGCTCGATTCGAGCCAATTTAAAGCCCGATTTCGGTCCGATTTGATATTCTTTTCTCCATCTTTTCCCCAACTTGCAGGTGGAGCTTGGCTAGGGTTTTGAGGGGTATTAGCCAAGGTTTTGGAGAACTTCTACGGCTCCGACATCGTGATTCCATTAGGAAGAAGGTTGGTAGGGGAGCTTCGATCGAGGCGTATCCTATACCGGACGAAGGAATCCTTGGACGACGAGTAGAGGACTCTCCACAAGACCATCGACATGACCATCGAGGGGGTTTCTTTATGGATTCATTACTTTTACATTCGATTTCTTTGATTGTACTAAGCTCCATGGAGAGCTAAACCCCTAGTTGGTGCTTGGATGATTGTGAACCCTAGGATGTATTCGTTTCATTGAACTTCTTTATTATGATTTCAATAAATCGATGTTTATTGTGAGTTCCAACTTGAATGCTTAATTGTGTGAACATTTCCCCTAGAGTGACATTAGGGTTGAGAGTTCTTGTTGGTAACCTTGTGAGTGAGTGACACACCATGAGCGTTAGACAAAGATAAGTTGGAAAGGGTTGAGAGGGTGAGTCAAGAGGTACAGGAGCGTCCCCTTTCCCCTCCGGCGTGATAGATTCTACCTCTGTTCCTTGAGTTCTTTGCGGCCATAATAGAGTGAGTGGTCTAAGGGATGAACCTCAGGCGGGGGCCTAGTTGCGGCGTGCAGATGGGTGAAGCGTTGAGAGGATCTTAGTATCTAGGAGCTTAATTGTGGCTAGGGACCTTTCGCTTTGGACCAAAGGGTTAGGTCTATTTTTAGGAAGAGATGTATCACTTGGAATCCCTAGAGCTCATTGCAACTCTATGCAAGTGCGAGGTGTTGAGATTGTTCGATTTCTCCTCGGGGACATGTATAGAGTTAGGCATAGTTGACCTTAGATTTGGGACTATGTATGTAAGGATTTCCACGACTCACCATGGCATTGATTAGGAAGTATAATAGAGAGTTCTTGCACTTGAAAGCGATTATCCTAGGTGAAGCATCATCCAGTACCCCATCTTTATCGATTGCCTTACCCTCTTCTTTATTCTTGCTCTCTCACTTGTTGCTTTTTATTGTTGAGAATTGAATCAATTTCACACTAATCACTATTGATCTTCCACATAGCTAAGAATCAAATTAAGTATTTTTCACTCCCTACTCCTGTGGATTCGACCCCGCTCACTCGGGATTATTACTTCGACAAGCCCGTGTACTTGCGGGATATAAGCAAGGGGAACTTGTCAGTGCATCACATCGAGATTGTGTCAGATCAGATTAGTGTTCTAATAGGATAGATACTAACAAAAACTTCTTTTCATCCATTTATGATCTGCTCCATACCCTGGGGGAGTGTTGATTAGGTCCTCCACTGCTGTTGGGAACATCATAACCCAGTTAAAAATTTCATCCCCTGACAGTATTGGTCATTGACCATTTTTTCCCACATGACCTTGAATGAAAAACTTCTTGTCCTTACGGTATGAATGATTTCTTGGTAAGAACTTCCTATGACAATCAAAATAGCTTGCCTTCCTACCATGTTGTAGATGAAATACACTTTGAAGTTATCCATACATATTGGGCATCTTAAAACCCCTTGATGACTCACCGAGATAGCATCCCATATGCAAGAAAATCATTAATTGCCCACAAAAGATAACCCTCACGCGAAAATATTCATTTTTAAAATTATCATGATACATTTCACTAGAAACCTATAAATTATTTAGCTCATCAATCAAAGGTTGTAGAAAACCATTTATATTCTTCTACGAATTCTTAGGCATGGGACAAATTAGAGATAGAAGCATATTAGGTCTTTTCATGTATATACTGAATAAGTCTTCCCAAATTACCTATGTGGTGTAAAGACATTAGCAAATAAACCCAAATAAATATTACGAGGTTCCTCAGCAAAATCAAAATAAGTTCTATTAAAATGTTTCTATACCTAGGCATCAGTTGAATGCTGCATTACTCACTCATTTCTTTCATGAGTAGCATGCCAAGTCATATGCATTGTTGTAGCATTAGAAGTATACAACCTCTGCAATCTTGGAGTTAGTGGCAAGTATAGTAGTATTGCTTGTGCAATCCTTTTGTGAGTGTTGTTATTAGGTAGCCTAGGTCAACCCTTGATCGGATTATACCTCGGCTTATCACAAAACTTGGATGAAACTTCTATAGCATCATGTTTCCAATACAACATGCAACCATTTTTACAAGCATCTATTTTAACCACGAGCAAACCCAATTCATTCATGGTTTTCCTATGATGGTAATAATCAGTTGGCATTGTATTATCTAGAGGAAATACTTCTTTAATTGTAGTAATTATGGAATTGAAATCAGCCTCAGACATGTTTAGCATTGGACTTGATACATAACATCCTAGCAACAAAAACAACTAGAAGTGATTCTCACATCCTTCAAATAGGGGGTTGGTCAGCAATTTTTAATACATTAAAAAATCTATCAGATAATTGACTTCTTTCATCAATTTGAAAACCAGAAATTGGTTCATCTAATGGTGGTTGCACACTTGGACCAGCTTCATCATTACAATGAGATGGCTCTCATGGTGGAACACGAGAACACATACAGTTATACACTATTCTTTGATCCCAAGTCATCTGCTCATAGTCATCCTAATCTGTCACATGTTTTACACTCTGGTCATGATTCTCATTCAGCTCCTCATTAACTGAGAACAATTCTTCTCCATGACAAGCCCAGCTCCAATAACATAGTTTAAACCCACGGCGATATAAATGTGAAACTACATCATCTGGAGCCAGAAATCGTGTATTTTTGAACTTGAAACAAGGACACCTAATATTCTATCCATTTTTATAATAGTCATCTTGATTAACTACAAATTGGATGAATTCATCCAACCTGGCAATAAATTCATTAGCCAATCCTTTTAGGCCATGTAGATTTCGATTATACATCCACTTTCTTGACAACATTTTTGGGCTAATGAACATAATTACATATGGTCATTGTTTTGCATTAATTAGGTTACACACAATAATTTTAAATATATCTTCAGCAATATCATTTGACAAATTTAAATACGTCTTCAACAATATCATTCGACAAATTTCATACAACGAGAAAATAGAATTAATTCGTTAAGTCTACCCAATAAGAAAATTTAACTACTTATTGTTTTTAATAAGTTTGAACAACAAGAAAATAGAATAAACGCAAAAAATGACAATAAGTTGATATCATTTGTTTAATAAACTAATAACTAATCAATGACGTTTTTACAATTAGTTTGTTCTATTGAATTGCAGGTTCCACTAAGCATCAAAGAAAAACTTTGGCATACCTTTAAAAGGATATCAACAACTAGAGCATGGTGAAAAATTTGTCACAAAATCACCATTATATTAAATTTAATACTAATGACAAGAAGAGAAAAAATTTGAAACAAAATCACCATTATATAAGCACATTGGTACACAATTTTGTATAACACTTTACTTGATTTTTACAAAGCGAGAGACTTCCACGGAAGCAAAAGCTGAATGCTTGGACAAGATTAACTTTGAATGGAATCTGCGGATGGAAACAATGTATTTACCTAGAATGTGAATTTATTTGCCCATTAAGAAAAGATATATAAATTTCTTGAACAAAAGAAACATTGAGAATGAAAGAATCAAATAATATTAAATAAAAAATAAACTTGCTCGAGCGTATTAAACACATTATATAGTGTTCTATTTATATCCCTGTCAAATTCAGCCATAATGGGTGCATCAACAACCAAATTCAAAAGAACCTCATGGTCAAATTATAAAATACTCAAAAGTTAAGAATGTGATCCTAAGTGGCGGACTAAAAGGATTAATAATTGCTTTTTTAGTAATGTTTCATGTTTGGCATGCATTGAATCTGTCCCTCCTCTGTCAAGGAAACACAAGTCCATGTAATATGATATATATATATACATACATATTACTTTCACAATAAAGTAAAATATTGAAGTTTGTGGTCTTCTTCAATTATCATATTATTTTCATAGTACGGGAGCCATTATTGTCACTAGGAAAGTGGCAATAATTGTTTGACATAGGAAATCTTTAAATCTATATGCTTGAAAATCATATCATTAATTAAGAATCATGTATGTCCATGTATGTCACCTATAACTGAACCAGCATTTCATTTACATAAACAAGAATATGATTTTAAGTACAAGTATATAAACTTGCTAAGCCATCATTTCATACAATGCAAGGTAATAAATAGCATCAAAATCAAACACATCCATCCAAAATATTATGATCAATGTAACCAAACATTACAAAAATTAGATTATAAACAAGGTTCGTCCTTTCTTACCTTTGGAAATGGCCATCAACTAGGATAGTTCCACATAGATCATTATTTGAAACATCACTGTAATAAAAACATAGTCTATAGTTTATAACTCTATTAGAAATTGAAAATTCAAACTTCAATCTGCTATATTCTTTACGGTTTTGTTAGCACAAGACTTTGAGGTTAAAAGGAGGACAAAATTCTCAGTGTCAAACTGAGAATGGATGATTAGGAAATTCACTCAGGTTTCTTGCACTGTCATTCGCAACATCTTGTCATCATAGAGGCCCGAACGATCATGTAAAATGGTTCAACCAATATTTTGGAACAAAAGAAACTTGGTAACAGGAAGATTGGCCCACGCTTTACGTGTGTATATATTGCAAGTGCACTAGTCATCAAGTAATACCTCGTGGCTGAGCATGAATTTCGTATTCCTCAGGGAACAGCAAAAGGCTCCTATTACTTTCATTTTTCTTAATCAATAGCCTCTGCGTCTCGTTGAGCTCTTAAATCTATTCCTACAAACTAATTATTAAAATACAATTGAGGATCATGAAGTGGAATTGGAAGGAGTTGGATAACCGTATGACGATTCTCTCAACAATTGCGTGTGATATAACATTAATAGGTGACAATCCGATCTAGTATTGAATTTGAGGGGATTCAAGGGTCTACTCGTCCCAATCTCTTGGTAACGAGGATCTAAGACACACTAGGAACTTATGATGAAATGTCTTCCACCCTAGCCTCCTGTGTTCACCTTATGTTCAAGAACACCACCAAAAGGGCTAATCAAACCTTAGTCTAGAAACATAGTTATGACTAATCTCTTAGTGCATGCATAAATCTAACAAGGCATGGGTGATCTAATGCGTGGAAATCTCTTCCTCACAACATCAACAAAATAGTATCAAATAATAATGCAATAAAACCAAGATAACTAGAAAGAATATATTACTGCCAACAAAGATTCACAAGTAAAGATCAAGGTACATTGACATGCTAATTCCTCGGTGGAGGTCCTCTAATGGATATAAAAGTATCAACCAATGAATAACAATAGTCCATGGAAAAATATCAAAAAGAATTCCCTCTACAAAGAGTTACTATTTAAAAATAGAATATTAGAAACGGAATTTATTCTATTTGTATTTGCAACAAATTAGCAACAGAATAATAATCATTTTAAATATTATTTTAATAACAGCAGCTTCCAAGCGGGCATTTTAAAAAGTATGATTTATTAAAATTTTAAAAACTATCATTTCTAATCGTTTTCTACTTGAGCAGGACTAGAAAACCGATTATTAACATATTATTTAAATATTATCAAATATTAGAAAATATCTCGTTTCTAAGCCGTTTTCGAGCGAAAAAGAGATTCAAAGCGGGTTTAAAAATTAATATATTATTCCAAATATTATTAAATATAGAAAATATCCATTTCTAATAGAAAGGACTAGAAATGGATTTAAAAATTAATATATTATTTAAATATTATCAAATATTAGAAATATCTAGTTTGTAATCCCAGTTTACTCTAGATGAGGGACTAGAAAGGATTAAAAATTAACATATTATTTAAATATTATCAAATATTAGATAGGTTTCTAAAGGCGTTAAGTAATAGAAAGAGATTCAAGCGGATTTAAAAATAATATATTATTTAAATATTATCAAATATTAGAAAATGTCATTTCTACTCTATTTCTAATACAAAGGACTTATGGATTAAAAATTAACATATTATGTAAATATTATTAAATATAGATCCATTTCTAAGCCGTTTTCTAATAGAGGATTCAAATGGATTTAAAAATTAATATATTATTTAAATATTATTAAATATTAGAAAAATATCAGTTTACGATCAGTTTCTAATAAAAGGGACTGAAAGCAATTTAAAAATTAATATATTATTTAAATATTATCAAATGATAGAAAATATACAGTTTCTAATCCGTTTCTGCACCTAGAAAGGGACAGAAATGGATTAAAAACTAACATATTATTTAAATATTATCAAATATTAGATGGAGTTACTAATTTTGTTTCTAATAGAAAGGGATTCCAAACGGAATTCAAAATTAAAATATTATTTAAATATTATCAAAAATGCCAAAATATCTATTTCTAATCCATTTCTACTGGAAGGGGATTGGAAACGGATTAAAAAAATTAACATATTATTTAAATGTTATCAAATATTAGAAAAAATCCATTTCTAAACCGTTTTGTAATCGAAGAGATTTCCAAGCGGATTTTGAAAATAATATATTATTTAAATATAACTAAAGTATTGAAAACTATACATTTTCTACTCATTCTAATAGAAAGGAACTAAAAAGCGGATTAAAAGTGTAACATATTATTTAAATATTATCAAATATTAGAAAAAATCCGTTTCTAAGCCGCTTCTAATAGCAAGGGAATCCAAATGGATTTAAAAATTAATATATTATTTAAATATTATTTAAATATTTCTTGCTATAAATGTCATGTTATCATCTCAAATAATTAATACTTATTCATTCATGTTCACTTTAGAAATTATTTATATCAAAGTATTGAAATATTTGAAATGATTATAATTAGTTTAGGCTAAAATTTATCATATTTGATAAACTTTAGTTTTTCTTTGTAGAAGTCTTATAAAATCATGTGCAAAATTATATAAATAAATTAATTTTAAAAATTACATAAATGAAGTTAATCTTATGTTCAAATAAAAAGTCTTCTCATTTTTAAATGTGTATTATAAAACCTTCCATTAATTAATGAAGAATAAGGTTGGAATAAATTCAGGTCATCTCAAAATGACTCTTGATCGAACGGTCTTGGTTCCTCGATGAAATCCGACAAATTGTCCATTGATTTTGTGGTGGGCGGTGGAAAATAAAAAGTAAAGAACGACACCGTTTGCTATATTACCATTTGCGCACTCAAAGTCGATCCCTCAAAAGTACCCCCAAATTGGTGGATATCTCGAGTGAACTTTTGGAGATTTCTAAAGGTTTCTTACGTGCTTGACTTGTCCTCGAGCATCCGTTTTCGAGGAGTATCTGGATCGCTGTAATTCCATTGTTTTGTTCCCCAATTAGCGGAAATTTGGTTATGATTTCGTTTTCTCATTCTAATGAGTGTTGATCGTTGTTCTAGTAGTGCTTTTAATTGAAGTCGTTGGTGCAAACTTGGATTAGACGTCGTTCTAGTATCTTTGAGAATTCAATCATTAAGGGAATTTTAGGGTTCAGTTGAGAAATTAGGGCATTTGATTGAAGAAGGTGTCTCGATTATTTATTATAAACTATTAATTGTGGCTTTTGATCTTGTTTTGAGTTGGCATTTGCCTTTTCGGCAAAACTTAGAGACATGTGGATGATAGATATATTGTTCGCCATTTTCAAGTTGTGCATGCTTTTCAATGATTCAACATAACAACGTGATTTTTTTGGGATGATAATGTGTTTAATTAATTGAGTAAAATGCATATTAATATCGTAATAGAGCTTCATAGTTATTGATCTATAGAAATATATATATATATATATATGAATAAAATGCTTGTTATTTTGTATGGCATTTGGGACATATTGTCAAGTAGAAGATTCATTTCACATTGTTAATATAAATTTCCCATGTCATCAAAAATTAGATGATTCTACAAAGTTCTTTTTATCACATTATTAGTTGTATTGTAGTTTTCGTGTAATTTTAGGTCTTTAGTGGTTTTAGTGGACTCTTGCAATGTCATTATTTGCTTTTTGGATCTTTGGTTTTGGCACCCTTGGAACTCGAAGTGTTCCCTTTTTGTTTTTGAATAGTGAGAGTCAAACTTTTTGTTATATATGATTATGGTTTTATTGTTGTTATTACTTTTTAAAAAGCTTTCGAGATGATTTATATGGTTTGTATTTACTAGTTTCATCTAGTGATTGCTCTTGTACTCCATCCTTTTCTCTTGATATCTTCTGTGCTTGGAAAAGGTGTGGTATCTTCTTTGTCTCTCTATTATATATACATATATATATATATATCTGTGTGTGTGTGTGATGGAGATTGGAGTGGTGTGTAATTAAGCATTTGGTTGGATGGATGGATGGATGGATGGATGGATGGATAATCTTCCTGGCTGGTGCTTAATGATATTTTCTTCATTTTCTTGTTGCGTTCTGATCTTCAAGTGTGTGTTGTGTGTTTTATTCTTGTTTTGATTGTTCCCAGATCTAAAACATGAAGCTTTTTTTTGTGGGATTTGATTTGTGTTGTTGTGTTTTTCTTTTCAAAGATTGTGTTTTTATTTTTTATTTTATTTTGATTTTCTTTAGTTTCTGGTAATAGAGATTATTGTGGATCTGAAGCATTTAATGTGTGTTCAGTGCACAACCTTGTTTGTTTCAGGTTGTGTGGATTATGGGATTGTGTTGCAGTGAAATTGGATCCTTTCTGTGTGTGAGAATTGCTCTTTCTCTGTCCTCTAGATTGTATGGATAATCAAACATGTATTTGTTCATTCTTGTAAGTTATTTCATTCTAATTGCTTTCAAAAATGCTACGTACATCAGATGCAAGCATAAATCTGATAGAATGAAATCTTTGCTCTAAAATGAAATAATCAATGTTTCATGTATTATCAACGCAAATATGGTGCTTCATGTGCGGGGTAGTCTTTTCATCCAGATTGGTGAGAGAAGCCAACCACAAGAAAGAAGAAGCACTTCTCGATGCACTCGTTTCCACATCACTATGAGTACCATTGGAATGGCAACATCTTTTTCTCTCTATTTCTTAGCATATTGCCTTATTTTTCAAGCCTGATACCGTACTTTTGAAGGACATCCCTTCAGCAGAGTGCTCAAAAAACTCTTTGGAATTTTTGAAGGCGGCGAAAACTGAGGTTGCTAGGTCATCCTGTTGTTCTTAGGCACGCTAACCAAGCATTATGCACTTCTTTCCTCCTCTCAAGGCCCTAGTGAGCAAAAACTAGTGTAAAGTTATACTTGTACCCTACGTGAAACCACATTGCTTTGGTACACTCATCGAGTTTTAGATTGCTCGGAAAGGCAAGAATTATCACATACTTATGCAGTTTTGTATTTGCTTCCAATCATCAAAACTGCACTTGTTGTTATAGTGACTGGCTTAATATATCCTTGTTTTAGTCTTTGATTTGTTCTTTTATTTTTGCACTGAGATCTCACTAGTGACAATGTATGATGAGACTTCAAATTAGAACAATTTGTCTGGACTCTGGTCTATAGGATTTTTTTAATCTGTCTTTAGAAGCTTGTGATACATCATTGCATTTAAAGTGAAGATTGCAAATTATTATTTAATCATTTAAGAAGAAAATTTTGTGTGGGCTTCCTAATGTGTTGTTGTTAAAGTTCATATTTGAAATTTTTTAGTTACTACTGCAAATTTTACAAGATGAGTCTATTTATGCATAAAACTTTCTTGATTTTTGTCTTTTCTTTGTAACCGGAAACTAAACTATCATAACACAAGTCTTTGAATTGTATTGTCTTTCTATTTATGTTCCCAAACAAAATAAAACATGTGTACAGCAAAGTTTTCATAACTCTGGAAATAATAAAATAATGCTAGTGAGAATCATGCAAGTTGTACAATGAGATTTGCCACAGTTGTTTCCTTTGTTATGTGTCTATAATCCTCGCTGGCTCCTTTAGAGTATAAACTAAACTTGTTAGTAATTTGTTGGTGTCTTCAGCACTTGATCGGCTTCGGTTTTTGGGATGGTACAAAACACTTTTCTACATACGCATAATGTGTCAAAGGCATTGTTGACAAAATAATGTTTTCGACGTTTATCTTGTGTATTTTTACGTTATTAGATGTATATTTTAGTTTGAAGGAATTTGTATTGTATTCCAAGATATATACAATGCTGAAGCAACTTAAAGACTTAAACTTGTTTTTTATGTAAATTGGATTTTTTTGTTTATGTGCTGTGGTGTAATGCTAATTGTGTTTTATTGTGAAAAATGTAATTCTATTTTGCAAAATTGGATTTTGCCTAAAGTGATATGATACCAGTGGAGGGATAATTTAAGGATATCATGCTAAGTTTTGGAAATATTGTTATGAGTCATACATACATGATTAGCTAGTAGTTGTGGATCTGTCATGTAAGAGGTATAACGTAAATGATATGTATCAGTTTTATGGCCTATGGGATAAAATACATAAAACTTTATCTCTGGTTGTATTAGATTTGTCAGCTGTCACAAAGTGTCTGATAGGTAAGTTGGTTCAGAGCTTTCAATATAATGATAAAAAGAACTTGTAGAATCATCCCTCTAATTTTGATGACATAGGGAAATTTATATTAACATTGATATTGCTAAATAGTAATAGTCCATAGTAATTAACATCTTTTTAAATTTATGATATTCGTCGAGCCCTGTCAGTGTAGTACACCGTCACCGCAAGATTAGCTTCTAATAAATGAATGATATTGTGATTAACCTCAGGATATGATTTGACGCCATGTTGCGAAAGCTACCTCCAAAAATTACACCCGAAGCAGCCAATATCGTGGAGGAGACGAGCTGCATCAAATGGAAGGACATGATGATGCATTTTAAGAAGAGGATTCTTCAAGCAGTCACATAATTTACCACACAAGACTCCACAAACCATTTACTCTACGATCGTGATGTTGACTTTATAGTTGTGTATTTGTCAGTATACTTATTATTTTGTGTTGAAATATATATACTTAAACATTTTTCCTGTATGAATTGATGAGTTTATCTTTCATTTATTGGTATTTTAGGTTAAAAAATCATGTACCAAGTTTTAAAAAGAATAAGGGATATTATTTTTATTTTATTTTATTCACATTAATGTTAGAAACGGATTTAAAACGGATTTATTTGTTTGAATATTGTTTTTTATTTTAAAAAATTTTAGAAACAGATTAGGAACAATAAAACTTTTGTTTCTGGATGGGTGGAACAAAATAAAACAGAAAATATTCCGGTTTGGAACTGTTTCTAATTTTTGTAACGGTAACACTTTGTTTCAATTTGGTTTCAAATTCAAAACAGAATTACAAATAAAAACATAGATTGGATTAGCAAATACTGTTATTCCGTTTTAATTTCTCAAAAAGTTAGAAAACATATTGGTCCCTGTCTCTAATCCGTTTTAAATTTAGAAACGAAATGCTCGTTTCTATTAAATTAGAAAACAATGGGTTTCGTAATGACTATATTTCTGTCAAACTGCTTTGCCATTGAATTAGCAACAGATTAGAAACAAAAAATGTTGTTTCTAAACAGTAATTTTCTTGTAGTGTCCTAAACTAAGTCCCTCCAATTGGTCACCGACGGTTAAGGTTGAGAAGATCCCAAGATTGTCAAGAAAAACACCAAATTTCTTCTTGTTCTCTCCATTATTAATGCATGTTTAATCCTCCTCTGAGAAACTCATCGTAATCCACTAAAATAATGATAAAATCTCTTCTCCAACCTGCATAGGTCTCCAAAAACTCCCGCCACCTCTAACCAATTTTGGCAAAAGAATCCTCCTCGAATTAGTAAAACCTAGGGAGTATTTATATAACCCGAGTCCACTCACGTGCCTCACCATGCCTTTTGTGAAGGTCGGGTGAGTAAATTTTGTTTCTTAGTCATGTAAGTCGACTCATGTGCAAAAGTCCTGCCTCGAGACTTGTGTGAATTATCCGTAGGGCGCAGTGATCCATATCAATTATTGTGGAGGCTCAAGCTAGACTTCGTGGCTCCACACTACATGGTCGGGTCATAGTTTTGATGGAAGTGGTTAACGGCCATGGTGAAATAATAGCCCATGGTGAACTATTGTAGCAAGTTGATATGTTTTTCTTCAAAATGCCTCCATATTCGCTTTAGCACTAAAATGAAATAAAAGCCCATGGTGAACAAAAGAATGAAATTTTGTACTAGTTTGGTGTTAAACATGTAAAATCTCATGGTAAATGTAGTATAAATGATATGTAAAATACGCATTTTCCATCACTTATCAAACCTTCCCACACTTTAGCATTTGCTTGTCCTCAAGAAAATAAAAATAAAAATGAAAGACATGATAAACGCTGACCGGGCTAAAATGTTGGAGTTTCAATAGTACATGTAAAACAATCAAATGCGTTAGGTAACATGGACATCCTCTGCAAAGAGTAGTCTCTATGTCGAAAAATACTCTCTCAAGTGTTTGTCTCTTGTTTCACTATCTTATAGTCTAGATCGTGTTGCAAAAACTTTTGGGGGTTTTATTCAATCTATCTCTACATTTACCTAACTTTTATACATGAATACTACATATAACAAGTCCCAAGGTAGACCTTTCCTAGTAAAGTTTAGGCGCCTTTTAACACTCGGCTGATAGCCCGTAAGCTCACACTTCCTAAGAAGTAGCACTCTCTCTCGATAGAGCATACAATGTATTTGACTTGTTAAGAGATGAATATGCACTATAAGGGAGGTCACTCCTGCTAAAATAAAAATTTGACAAGGAAAAACTGAATAAAACAAGTAACGCCACTACTATAAAAACATCCATCTCTAGACATAAGGATCAAAAGTGCTCAAAAAGGCACAATAAAGAACAAAAAGCTCAAAGTAAACTAACTCTCTGGGAAACATGCATGCTAAACTATCATATATCATGTCCCTAGACTAGAGAAACTCCAACAATTGAGTGCAATGCCTCATAGGTCTACACTAGCATGCATCAAGCACAAACACCAACATTTTCATATTCACAAAAATACAACAAAAGATGTACATTGCCCCCAATCGAAAGGCATGCATGAACAATTGTAAGTGGAAAACAATAAAATGTATAAAATGAGGTGTGGACACCTGTGGGTCCTTGGTTTTTAGTTGGGCCAACTAGGGCGATGAAGCTACTCCCCTATCCAAGCTCCTCGTCTAGCGGGCAAAACAGCACTCATTACCTCAAACCTAATAGAAAAATAAATGCAAGGAATTAAATACAACTATAAAATAAAATAAGATGCAGTAAAGTAAAAAATCCACTATAGAGAAGTTTAGTACAAAAAGCGTGAGGGTAAATGTCCCTCGTGAAATAGGAAAAATAAAATATACAAAATGTAGAAAGTAAAAGATACAATAAATGAAATCAAAAATGGTGGGAGCCGCAAGGTAGCTTCCGGCCCTGCGTAAGATCGGTGGAGGACCCGATGATGATGTTAGTGTAAGCCCCAAAGCAATACATTGTATGAACTTATTATGGATAATTATTATGAGGCATCATGCTATCTATTATTATTTTCGTATAATCACTAAGATAAAATATCTCTGAATATTGGTCCGCCATGTCTATCAAATGCGTGATTTGAGGTAAAACCTTTGAAGCATAAACTAGAACGTATTCTAATGTCCCTAGTTAATTATTTTCATGAGAATGAAAATAAATTAAGACTAGTATGTCTTCAAGAGATGGCCTTGTTTTACGAGGCGCAGGATATGGGATATCAATCAAAGGGACATAGATAAGGCTAGGGTAAATAGTATACCCAGATCGATCACTCTCGAGAACACTACATGGTTGTAAAGTCGTAAGCGTTTTTCTCAAGCAATTCTTTTACTCAAACTCTTCTCGACCGAAATCACCATGGATCCCAAATGAACTCCTTACGCTTTTAAATTATGCCCTAACATCATTCGTAACCCGAGTGGCAAGCATGGTGTATGTTTGGGCATGTCATGCCTCATGGTGAGAGACATGAGTGAAGTGAAGGCTGTCCCTCTCAGAGAGAGTGAATATCACCTACCACTCTGATTAGTGGGACCTAGTAGTGCTCGACACGCCCAAGGAAAAATGATAAGAGTATCATCTACTCTGACCTAGTCAGCAAGAAGAGATCAATAAATTAATTAGTATTAAAATAAGGGTGACTCCACCCATGCCTTATGTTAATTAAGATATTTAGCAAAGGATCGTATGAGGTCATGCATAGGTTCCAAGCACTCGAAATTGACCTCTTCATTTAATATTGGGTAATCGAGACATTCATAGAGAATAACTATGATTTATGACGTTAGAATTGTTTTAAGCTCATTGCCAATAGTTAAACCTAGTTTTGCACGTTTTTGGTTTTATCATGTTTACTTGCTGGCTAAAATTTTTGTTATTCATTGTGTTTTGGCATGTATTTTGCATGGTAATTCACCTATTAAGAGTGATAAGATCCCAAATGTAGGTGTAGAGGAGAGGAGACCCGTGCAATCGATCCGGGTGATTGTGGTGCAGGAGGTGCCGAGTTGATGGAGGTTCTTGACGCTGTAGGCGCGCCTAAGATATCAATGATAAGATGCCTCGATCCTCGCCTAAACCTCCTTGAGGCGAGTTAGTCACCGACCGCGCAGTGGAACAGATGGTGCGGTGTGAAGCCAGAGTAGTGGCGGCTGGAACAACAATGGTACCAGAGTCCACGTGGGGAGGAATTGCACAGAGCACGATCGATCAGAAGAGACTCCTCATCATCCGCAGACTTTGTCCGACTCATGCCCCTACCCAAGA
>NW_024087970.1:0-7869 GCF_009730915.1 Dioscorea cayenensis subsp. rotundata
TAATTCCCACCAGCGGCATAGCGAGCTTTCGCCAGCACCTACATCCGTTGGGGGAGGTGTCCTCCCCTTACTATACTCGCAACATCCGATGCCCATAGCAGCCAGAGCACAAAAGGCGCTGAGGACCCCCTTAGAAGGCCACTAACCCCATTTCGAGAATGTGGTGCCATACCGACCAACTTGACCGTCGGAGCAAGTTTTCTAGGCCATTGGGCGGGGCGGGAACCAAGAGTTTTCTAGGCCAGTAGGCGGCGGGGCAGAGTTTTTCTGGGCCATTGGGCGGCGGCAGACAGAGTTTTTCTGAGCCATTGGGCGGGCGGGACAGGATTTTTCTTAGCCAATGGGCGCGCCGGGGCAAGTTTTCTATGCCATTGTGCGCGCCGGGACAAGTTTTCTAGGCCAATGGTGGTGGCAGGGCATGTTTTCGGGCCATTTGGTGTGCGGGGCAGGTTTTACGGGCCAATGGGCGCGCCGGGGCAAGTCGGGCCATTGGGCGCGCCCGGGAGCAAGTTTTACGGGCCGTTAGGCGTCGGGGGCAGATTTTTACGGGCCGTTGGGCGGCGGCGGGGCAAGTTTTCTGAGCCAATGTGGGCGCCGAGCGCAAGTTTTCTGAGCCATTGGTAGCGCGGGACAAGTTTTTCTGAAGCCATTGTGCGCGGGCCGGGGCAAGTTTTCTGAGGCCATATGGGCGCGCGGGGCAAGTTTTTACGGGCCATTGGGCGGCGGGGCAAGTTTTTACTGGGCCATTGGGCGGCGGGGCAAGTTTTCTGAGGCCATTGTAGGCGGCGAGGGGCAAGATTTCTGAGCCATTGGGCGCGCGGGGCAAGTTTTTCTAGGCCATTGGGCGCGCGGGGCAAGTTTCTCTGGGCCATTTGGTGGCGTGAGGCAAGTTTTTCTGAGCCATTGTGCGCGCAGGAACGAGTTTCTAGAGCCATTGGTGCGCGGGGCAGGTTTTTCTGAGGCCATTGGTGGCAGGGGCCAAGTTTTCCTAGGCCATTGGGCGGCGCAGGGCAGAGTTTTCTGAGCCATTGATGCGTCGGGGCAGGTTTCTGGAGCCATTGGGCGCGCCCGAGGCAAATTTCCTGAGGCCATTAGGCGGCGCCGGGGCAAGTTTTCTGAGCCATTGAGCCGTCGGGCTCATGGGAGGCCGGTCGAGGGCGCTCGCGCGGAGGCCGGCCGGGGCTCGCGGGCGGCGGAGCTCCCCCGAGTGTCCGGCGGGCTTCGCCAGGTCGGCCCGGCCGGTGGCCGGCGGCCGGCGAAATTGGCAGCGGTGGTGGCGGCCCACCGGCCACTGCGGCGTGGCGAGCCCACCCGCCCGGGCGGCGGGTGGTGCCGTCGCGGCGTGTGCGCAGCGGCGGCGTGGCCAGCGCCCATGGGCGTAGCGCCCGCCCATGGGGGACTTTGCCTTCCCCTATATAACCGCAAAACATCCCCCAAAGGCAACCCGGGGTACAAAGGGTCTGAGACTTTTTCGGGCCGCTCCTTTAGCATACATGCGGGGCGGTGTCAGCCCGGCGCGCGCCCATGCGATGGCGTAACTCCGGTAAATCTCCCAATCCACTCGTGCGTTTTTGATGAAAACTTCACCCACGGGGTTTTATGATGACAAATCCATCCGCGCGATGGTCCACTGGCCAAAATTCGAAAGTCGGCGAGTCGTCCGGCCTTGACGCATACTCCCCGATCGACGGTAGCTACGGTCATCCAAAAATCCGTGAAACTTCGCCCGGGGTTTTCATGTGATGCCAAGCGATGGGCGGAGGCGCGGGCAGGGAGTGCCGCCGTCGCCCGGGCGGCCCGGCGGCGCGACGCGGCGTGACATCGACGGGAGGGCGCTGCCGTGTCATCTCCCGATCCACTCGTGCGTTTTTGATGAAACTTCGCCTCGGGTGTTTTTATGATGACAAATCCATCTGCGATGGTCATGGCGAGATTCCAAAGTCGACCGACCCGGTAGTCGAAGCCGGCGCATACTCCCCGATCGAACATTGGCTACGATCATCCAAAATTCCGTGAAACTTCGCGGAGGGTTTCATGTATGACAAACGATGGGACGCGTGCGCTGGCCGGGATGCCGCCGTCGCCCGGACGACCCGTGCAGCGCCCGGCAGGCGATCCACTACGGGAATAGCAGCGCTCCGTGTCATCTCCCGATCCACCCGTAGTGACATTCCAAAGTAGACCGACCCGAGCCCGTCCCGGCCTTGACGCATACTCCCGATCGAACATTGGCTACGATCATCCAAATTCCGTGAAACTTCGCCCGGGGGGTTTTCATGTGATGCCAAACGATGGGGTGGGGTAGACGGGCCGGGATGCCGCCGCGTCCCCGGACGGCCCCGGCTGGCGCGCGCGGCGTCGAGCAGACGGGGACGGCCGCGCTCCGTGTCATCTCCCGATCCACTCATGTGTTTTTGATGAAACTTCACCCCTCGGGGGTTTTTATGATGACAAATCCAACTGCGATGGTCCCGCGGCGATATTCTAGAGTCGACCGACCGGCCGTCCCGACGCCGACGCATACTCTCCCGATCGAACATTGGCTACGATCATCCAAATCCCGTGAAACTTCGCCCGGGGGGTTTTCATGTGATGCTCAAGCGATGGGCGCGCGTGCGCCGAGGCCGTGTTGCCTGCCGACCACCGGGACGGCTCTCGGCGGCGCCGGCGCGGCGTCCACGACGGACGGCGAGGCGCTCCGTGTCATCTCCCGATCCACTCGTGCATTTTTTTATGAAACCTCACCCCTTGCGGTTTTTTATGTTGACAAATCCATCTGCGATGGTCCCGCGGCGAGATTCCAAAGTTTACCGACCGGCCGTCATGACGCCGATGCATACTCCCCCTATCGAACATTGGCTACGATCATCCAAATTCCGTGAAACTTCAGCAGGGGGTTTTCATGTGATGCCAAACGATGGGGCGGGGCGCGGGCCGGGATGACGGCCCGTCCCTCGGACGGGCCCTCACGCGCGCCGGCGCGACGCTCCACGCGGCGGACGGGTGAGCTCCGTATCATCTCCCGATCCACTCGTGCGTTTTTTATTAAACTTCACCCATCGGGGGTTTTTATGATGACAAATCTATCTGCGATGGTCCTGCGGTGAGATTATAAAGGCGATCGACCGGCCGTCCAGACGCCGACACATACTCCCTCGATCGGACATTGGCTACGATCATCCAAATTCCGTGAAACTTCGACCGGGGGGTTTTCATGTGAGGCCAAACGATGGGGCGGGGGCACGGGGCCGGGATGCCGCCGTCCCCCGGACGGCCCGGAGGTGCCGGCGCGAAGTCCCACGATGGGGCGGGCGCGCTCCGTGTCATCTCCCGATCCATTCTTGCGTTTTTGATGAAACTTCACCTCTCGGGTGTTTTTATGATGACAAATCCATCTTCGATGGTCCCGCGGCGAGATTCCAAAGTCGACCGACCGGCCGTCCCGACGCCGACTCATACTCCCCCGATCGAATATTGGCTACGATTATCAAAATTCCGTGAAACTTCGCCCGGGGGATTTTCATGTGATGACAAATGATGGGGCGCGTGCGCTTGGCCGGGATGCTGCCGTCCCCCGGACGGCCCAGGCGGCGCAGGCGCGACGTCCCACTACGGGACAGGCGAGCTCCGTGTCATCTCCCGATCCACTCGTACGTTTTTTATGAAACTTCACCCCTCGGGGATTTTTATGATTACAAATCAATCTGCGATGGTCCCGCAACGAGATTCCAAAGTAGACCGACCGGCCGTCCCGACGCCGACGCATACTCCCCCGATCGAACATTGGCTACGGTCATCCAAATTCCGTGAAACTTCGCCCGGGGGTTTTGCATGTGATGTCAAACGATGGGGAGCTTGCGCCTGGCCGGGATGCCGCTGCCCGTCCTCGGGCGCCCGCCGGCGCGCGGCGCGATGTCCCACAGTGACGAGGCGCGCTCCGTGTCATCTGCCGATCCACTCGTGCGTTTTTTATGAAACTTCACCCATTGGGGTTTTTCATGATGACAAATCCATCTGCGATGGTCCCGTGGCGAATTCCAAAGTCGACCGATCCGGCCATCCAGCGCCGATGCATACTCCCCGATCGAACATTGGCTACGATCATCCAAATTCCGTGAAAACTTCGGCCGGGGTTTTCATGTGATGCCAAAGCGATGGGGCGGGGTAGAGCGGGCGGGATGCCGCCGTCCCCGGACGGTCCCGTGGCGCGGCGCGCCGTCGAGCAACGACGGGGCGGCGGCGCCGTGTCATCTCCCGATCCACTCGTGTGTTTTTGATGAAACTTCACCCCTCGGGGGTTTTTATGATGACAAATCCATCTGCGATGGTCCCGCGGCGATATTCCAGAGTCGACCGACCAGCCGTCCCGACGCCGACGCATACTCCCCCGATCGAACATTGGCTACGATCATCCAAATCCCGTGAAACTTCCCCCGGGGGGTTTTCATGTGATGCCAAATGATGGGGCGCGTGCGCTAGGCCGGGATGCCGCCATCCACCGGACGGCCCCGGCGGCGCCTGCGCGACGTCCCACGACGGGACGGGTGCGCTCCATGTTATCTCCCGATCCACTCGTGCATTTTTTATGAAGCCTCACCCCTTGGGGTTTTTTATGTTGACAAATCCATCTGCGATGGTCCCGCGGCGAGATTCCAAAGTCGATCGACCGCCCGTCCTGACGCCGATGCATACTCCCCCGATCGAACATTGGCTATGATCATCCAAATTCCGTGACACTTCGGCGGGGGGTTTTCATGTGATGCCAAACGATGGGCGGGGCGCGGTGCAGGATGCCGTCGTCCCCGGACTGACCCCGGCGTCACGGCGTGAAGTCCCCATGATGGGACGGGCGCGCTCCGTGTCATCTCCCGATCCACTTGTGCGTTTTTGATGAAACTTCACCCCTCGAGGGTTTTTATGATGGCAAATCCATCTTCGATGGTCCAGCAGTGAGATTCCAAAGTCGACCGACAGGCCGCCCCGAAGCCGACGCATACTCCCCCGATCTAACATTGGTTATGATCATCCAAATTCCGTGGAACTTCTACCGGTTGGTTTTCATGCGATGCCAAACGATGGGGTGCGGGCGCCTGGTCGGGATGCCGCCATCACCCGACGTGCGGCGGCGGCGCGGCTGCGGCGTCCCGACGACGGGGCGGGCGCTCCGTGTCATCTCTCGATTTACTCGTGCATTTTTTATGAAACTTCACCCCTCGGGGGTTTTTATGATGACAAATCCATCTGCGATGATCCCTCGGCGAGATTCCCAAGTCGACTGACCGGTCGTCCCGACGCCGACGCATACTCCCCCGATCGAACAATGGCTACGATCATCCAAATTCCGTGAAACTTCGCCCAGGGGGTTTTCATGTGATGCCAAACGATGGCGCGTGTGTGCCTGGCCGGGATGCCGCCGTCCCCCGGACGGCAACGGCGGCGCTGGCATGACGTCCAATGACGGGACGGGCGCGCTCCGTGTCATCTCTCGATCCACTCGTGCGTTTTTGATGAAACTTCACCCCTCGGGGGTTTTTATGATGACAAATCAATCTGCGATGGTCCCGCGGCGAGATTCCAAAGTAGACCGACCGGCCGTCCCGACGCCGACGCATACTCCACCGATCGAACATTGGCTACGATCATCCAAATTCCGTGAAACTTCTCCCGGGGGTTTTCATGTGATGCCAAACGATGGGGCGCGGGCGCCGGGCCGGGATGCCGCCGTCCCCCGGACGGCCCGGCGGCGCAGGCGCGACGTCCCACGACGGGATGGACGCGCTCCGTGTCATCTACCGATCCACTCGTGCGTTTTTGATGAAACTTCACCCCTTGGGTTTTTTATGATGACAAATCCATCTGCGATGGTCTCGTTGCGAGATTCCAAAGTCGACCGTCCGGCCGTCCCGACGCAGATGCATACTCCCCCGATCGAACATTGGCTACGATCATCCAAAATCAGTTAAACTTGGCCCGGGGGGTTTTCATGTGATGCCAAACGATGGGGCGTGATCGCCGTGCCGGGATGCCGCCATTCCTCGGACTGCCACGGCGGCGCCGGCGCGACGTCCCACGACGGGACGGGCGAGCTCCGTGTCATCTCCCGATCCACTCGTGCGTTTTTGATGAAACTTCACCCCTACGGGGTTTTTTTATGATGACAAATCCATCTGCGATGGTCCCACGGCGAGATTCCAAAGTCGACCGACCGGCCGTCCCGACGCCGACGCATACACTCCCGATCGAACATTGGCTACGATCATCCAAAATTCCGTGAAACTTCGCCCGGGGGTTTTCATGTGATGCCAAACGATGGGGCGCGGGCGCCTGGCCGGGATGCCGCCGTCCCACGGACGGCCCCGACGGCGCCGGGGCGCGACGTCCCCACTGACGGACAGGGCGCTCCGTGTCATCTCCCGATCCACTCGTGCGTTTTTGATGAAACTTCACCCCTGGGGTTTTTATGATGACAAATCCATCTGCGATGGTCCCGTGGTGAGATTCCAAAGTCGACCGACCGGCCGTCCCGACGCTGACGCATACTCCCTCGATCGAACATTGGCTACGATCATCCAAAATCCAATAAACTTCGCCCGGGGAGTTTTCATGTGATGCCAAATGATGGGGGAGCGGGCGCGGGCCGGGATGCCGCCGTCCCTCGGGACGGCCCGGCGGCGCCGAGCGCGACGTCCCACGACGGATCGGGCGCTCCGTGTCATCTCCCGATCCACTCGTGCATTTTTGATGAAACTTCACCCCTCGGGGGTTTTTATGATGACAAATCCATCTGCGATTTTCCCGCAGCGAGATTCCAAAGTCGACCGACCGGCCGTCCGGACGCCGACGCATACTCCCCCGATCGAACATTGGCTACGATCATCCAAAATCCGTGAAACTTGGCCCGGGGGTTTTCGTGTGACGCCAAACAATGGGGCAGGGGTGCCGGGCCTGGATGCCGCCGTCCCCCGGACGGCCCCGGCGGCGCAGGCGCGATGTCCCACGACAGGACTGGCGCGCTCCGCGTCATCCCCCGATCCACTCGTGCGTTTTTGATGAAAAACTTCACCCCTTCGGTTTTTTGATGATGACAAATCCATCTGCGATGGTCCCACGGCGAGATTCCAAAGTGGACCGTCCGGCCGCCCCGACGTTGACGCATACTTCCCCGATCGAACATTGGCTACGATCATTCAAATTCCGTGAAACTTCGGCCGGGGAGTTTTCATGTGATGTTAAACGATGGGGCGGGGGCGCCGGGCAGGGATGCCGCCGTCGGACGGGCTACGGGCGGCGTCGGCGCGACGTCCCACGACGGGACGGCCGTGCTCCGTGTCATCTCCCGATCCACTAGTGCATTTTTGATGAAACTTTACCCCTCGGGGGTTTTTATGATGACAAATCCATCAGCGATTTTCCCTCGGCGAGATTCCAAAGTCAACCGACCGACCGTCCCGACGCCGACGCATACTCCCCCGATCGAACATTGGCTACGATCATCCAAAATTTGTGAAACTTCGCCGGTTTTCATGTGATGCTAAACGATGGGGCACGTGCGCCTGGCCGGGATGCCGCCGTCCCCCGGACGGCCCCGGCGGTGTCGGTGCGACGTCCCACGATGGGACAGGCGCGCTCCGTGTCATCTCCCGATCCACTCGTGCGTTTTTGATGAAATTTCACCCCTCGGGGGTTTTTATGGTGACAAATCCATCCGCGATGGTACCGTAGCGAGATTCCAAAGTTGAAGATCCGCGGCCCGATGCCGAGCGATACTCCCCGATCGAACATCAGCTACGATCATCCAAAATTGCTGAAACTTCGCCCGGTTTCATGTGATGCGAAACGATGGGCAGCGAGGCCGTGATGCCGCCTCCG
>NW_024087971.1:0-5670 GCF_009730915.1 Dioscorea cayenensis subsp. rotundata
TAATAATAATAATAATAATAATAATATTATTATTATTATTATTACCGCTTAATGATAAAAATTGAAAACCATGTGAACCATGATTTTTATAGTTTAAAATCGCTAAAACCCTACAATCTCGCTATAAATTGCCAAACAAACCCCCATAGCTGAATACCCAAAACCCCTTTCCTTTTCAACTCCACGATTTTTGAACCCCCAAAGCACGTGAACGGCATTAAACGGAGTGTATTTAAAATTTTATGGATTTCGAAACGCCTCAGCACGTGAAGTCTGCGTCGCACCCATTTTCGACCTGTAGTGAGAGGAAGGGTGGGTTTTTCTTAGGCATTACAACCGCTTGTCTCTCTCAACTCACGACTCCACTAACCTCGCCTCGCTCTTCTTTCTTCCCACCGCACTCTTCCCTTTCCACCTGCCTCGAAAAGAAGTCCCGCAAGTCATTCCTGAGATTTCGTCACTACAGCCTAAGTGTATTCATTATGGTTTTGTTAACTATTCCGCTACGTAAGAGACATTTTTCGGGCTTTTGGTTTGTGATTTTGTTTTTGTTTGAAGACATCAAGCTTTCGTGGGGATTAACTCTGAACGCGGTTTCATAGTCCTAAGGAGACGTCTCACTTAGGTTTTTGTTTTTGTTTTACATTTTCGCTCTACGATAATGATCGAAAATGGTTTTCCCATTGTTGTGCTTTTCGGTAATGTTTATAATCTATGTTTACCCTTTCGCCTGATATGGTTGCAGCTCAGAAAACGAGGTCTCTGCTTAAACAACGAGCTTTCACCGCTTAAGTTAGTTCGCTCCGCTTAATTATTTCGTATCTCCGCTTAATAGTATACGCCAACGCTAAAACATGATATCGTGTTTAAGAACCGAGTGTTTACCGCTTAACAAATTACATTTCCTGCTAACAACGTGTCGTTATCGCCGCAGTTTGTGATTAGGCGAGTCAATCTAGCTACTCGCTGGCGCCATCTGACACCTGGGTGATGGGAGACGCGGGTCAATTGAAAGTTCACACGATCCTCGACACTGGAGATCATCCGGCGACACCGCTCACAAAGACGTAATCGAGTTGGAAGTCAGATACCAAGAGCGGCCCCTTCTCGACTCTCTCTCTGTAGATCACGATAACCGCACTCAATAAATTCAGATCTGGGGAAAGATGCCGACTTTCAGCCCCAAGATGTGGCAACGTTTTCGGCCTCATCAATGGGGAGGCAGCTGTTTCGTAAGAAGAAAACACTGGCCACTTTTCTAGAGAGTATTTATCGAAGACGACTGAGACACGTAGACTCCATCAGAGCACTCTTCAAAGAACTCGCCGATGAGGTAAGAGGAATTTTGCCAAACCATCGATGGCGCATCTCCTGCACAATCCTCTTCCCAAATACCTCCCCGCCTGCTCCTAATCGATCGCTGATTGCGTCGATGATCTACCTCGAACTGGGCGCCACGCACGGGCGCAAGCGACGCACGCCGGCTGTCATGGAGGACATGACCATGCCGCCACCCGAGCGCACCCAGATGCGCGGGAAGCAAGACCAACACCGGTATGTTAAGGGTCGCACTCAGAGCGCTTTAACATCCGGGTTTTATCGAAATGACCGAATCCCTAAAAGAAAGTCCGCTTCGAAGATCCGAGGATGCCGTGCTACTTTTGAAAATACTTACCTAAGCAAGCTGACTGATAGAGACGAGTTTGTCATCTCTCAAGGAAAAAGAGGTAATAATTCAAAAATATTTTGCTTTAACTCAGACGTTAACGCGTAACCATATCATTTACCGCTTAACTTTATTCATCTATCGCTTAACATTATAATCTCACCGCTTAACTGTGTTCAACTACCGCTTAAACTTTTTAGTTTAATGTTTAATTTGTTTGTTTCATCGCTTAACACAATAGGTTATAACGCTTAAATACACGAAGTTACATGTGTAAATATAGTTTTAACCCGGTTTAAACTAAATAATTTCGCTAAGATCGTTTCGCGTTTTACACATGCTAGTTTCCGAGTCGGTTCCGCGCAACGCCACTGGTAGAAGTATTTGTTCGCCAACCGCCTCATTTCGGACGCGTATCGCTCCCGAACCGTCATCAAAAAGGGCAGATGCGAGGGCAACCTCTTCCTTACGCCACGGACGCCTGCTTCTCCCGCTCTGTGCCAAAACGCATTCGCCGAGGCCGAGAAGCCCTCCCCACCCCGCACCGACCGCTGGCTTCGACCGTGCCGTCTCAACGCGGGCGCCTGCCAAGACTAGCGTAGGATGCCACCGCAACTCTCACGCAGTTTGCCAGATTTTCGACGACCGAGTTCCTCATTGCCGCCGGGCGAGGTCATCGAAGGCTTGGCCACACCACAATCGATCGCGCTTCTCCCTTCAAACAAAAATCAGCACTGGATCGGGACACGCCAGCCGGAGTTCGACGACGAGCGACATCATCTGGGTGGCCTTCAAAGACGCAGCCTCATTCAAGAAGCTTGCAAAAAGAGGGAAAACAATAACGCCCGCCTCCACCCGCACGGACGACGAAATAATAGCAAGACCATCTGCCAGCAGCAGACCATCGGCACCGATAGCAGCACGCTGACGACATGCCCATCACGCGGAGGAGATCAAGATGGCGACCGAAGCTCGCTGCGTGAAAAGATCGCCGACTCGCTGCTCGACGTATATCATGCATACGCGGAAACTCGCTGCCGACAGTGCATGCAGTGCATCAAAGATGGACACAATCCATGGCAGTATCAACCGCACAACGCTGGTCTCCCATCGAGGCCGCCGCTGAACTCACTTGTTGAGAAGGTCGCTCGAGTCTATCCTCAACGGCGGAATTCACTGAAACTAACGGCCGACCGCCAGCATCACAGCGCATCACAATCCCACAAGAACAAGAAGTATGTAAGGAAGTGTCTCCTGCTGATGTCGCTGTCACGGCCCCCATTAAAGGGAAGCCAATAAAAAGTAGAAGAATCCTGGAAAGTCTTCATTCAAGATACGTCGCCAATCGCCTCAATAAGTACGAGAAAGGAGTTGATAAGTGATCTTCTCAACCGCCCTCACGGACAAGTAAGTTTGAAGTTTTTATGATATTGTTTAAACTGCTTTTAGTTACCATTTAAGTAGGAGCGTTAACGCTTTAAAAATTTACATGTATAACATTTAACTTATAAGTGATACCTTTAAATATTACCGCTACTGCTTAAACATTCAATATAGAATTTAAAGTTTATACTTTAACGCTTAATTTTATACTTACAACATTGTTTACATGTCTTTGTTCCGTGCTCAACGACAAAGACTCGGTCAGGTGGAAGAACGACTCGTCAAGACCACACCCGCCAACCTATTCGACTCGCTCGAGGGGAAGGAGACGGGTCACGCATTTATGCGATGGACGATTCAGATGTATCTGCAAAAAGACTGACGAGCATAGCGCCATATCGCTAGTAAGAGGCGCGCGCCCATCACACGCCACCGGCCTTGTTCACGTCAAAAGGCGCATTTCGACGCATACGAATCCACGACGGCTATGATCGAGACTGCCGAACTTGCATGAAGTGGACATCGTCATCCTCCCAGATACTAGCGAGCGGCTACTCCACGTCGTCGCCCTCGACAATGAAAACAAGAATACGTGCATTATTCTTCATGCCAAAGCGAAGAATACGAAAAAACGCCGCTAGAAATGGTAAGTGCTTTAATAATGTGTTTGTGTAATATGCTCGCAACAATCGCAGATTCTATTACTTAACTTGTATATCTCGAGCCGGAATCCCTATTCGACCTCCGACGATAATGGAGTTGGGCCAGCTCGGCGATCACGCAGGCACCCGCTGTTCACCAGTAATCAAGCCCCACCTACGTAGCGAAGTGCCCGACCGCAGCTGGGCTACGTATGCGGCTTATCGAGCGCCATCACGGTGAGAAGCTACTGTGCACCAAGCAGACCGATCGTCCCTTATCTCGCGTGACATGTATGTTTCCCGATACTTAGTGAGTAGTGCACCGCATCACATTTTGAGGGGAGTCTTCGTAGCGTTTCAGTCATTCTTTTCTATATTCAGATACACGATTCTTTCTTTAATAATCCGACTATTGCTTAACATACACCTAGTGCTTAAGCTATAAGGTTCATTGTAAATATCAACGTAATCACTAAAACTCCGCTACCGCGGGAAACTAACCGTAGGAGGACGTGTACGATGTGTATCATAGTCATCAGATAGTGTAATAGTTTCAGCGTAGAACCAGCTGTTTAAATTCAATTCATCCCGAAGAACACGACAAATTTTGTCAATGTAAATGACATGCATCTAAATTCAATTAAATTCATTCGCTAAGCTTCGCTTTTGAGGTTCTCGTTTGCTGATGACGATATCAGTAGTCCGCAGTAGGTTATCATTATCCGTAGGGTTCTGCTTCACTTTCATTTTCATTACTTCCGCTAATACTGCATTCATTTTAACCGTATAATGCATAACTCTCGCTCTTTAACTTTCGCTTTCTCTCGCTTAAGTTTAGGGTTTCTCTGCTTGAAATTTAATATTTTCCGTTTAAAACATCCTTATTATTTTACAATATCACCCGCACTACAACAAAAAGTATATCTTTAATATTTTCTCACAGAAATATCCTTATTACTTAATAATCTCCTTACAGAGTGTAATGTAATGTCTCGATATGCGCGACTCGGGGACGCAAACGCCGAACCGCGCGTGTAATACTACGTCATCGAACTGCCAGCACTATCCCGCCAGACACCTTTAAGTCGATACAAACTTATTTTAAACGCAGCAAAACAATAGCTAAACGTCAGTATATATATTTAAAACGTAAGAGATATACTAAACATAAAGTTCAATATTTAAAACAACAATAAGAAGTGAGTAGCACACGCCTACGTCTATGAACAGATTCATTCCACGATCCGCGATCACACTCGGAAACGGCAAGAATGGCCACAACTGAATCCTCATGATCTCAGACGCCACTGATTTCGATCCTCTTCGCCTGGTGAGACACCACAGTGTGCACTTCTCGTTGGTTGTGCGGTCAGAACGCAGCTTCGATGTATTTTCATCCATCGACTATCGTTGTCGATTATGGAATAGCTTCCTTATCGCCATTTTGAAGTCGAAGCTTCCTTCCGCGTTGCTCCGGTGTTCGTTCTTGATGAATTTGAAGTCAATTCTTTTGATTCCGAAATTCCTAAGTCGTCTACGAAATGTTCAGCGCCTTCAAAGCATTGTCCGATATCCAGCGGCAACACTTGACTGATCGGATGAGGAAGGAAGGCATGCAACACCCTCGGGCTCGCCGTGATGTGGAACGAGCGGCTGCCGGGATTGATTCCACCGCCAGCACTTTAGTTCGCTTAAGGTCTATATTAAGCGTAACAAAAATCTAACGATTTAAAACAAAGTTAAATAATAAGTTAATAAGTTAATGGAACGATAGTGTTTAAATGGAAACTTGATAAATGTAAGCGGTGGCAGGGGATAATAAACAATAATTAACCTGACTATATAAACATAAGCAGGAAAAACTTACAAGCGAGAAGAACTCGTTTCGATGGAGATCTGATGCCACATCATCTGTCTGACAACAAAGTGAACATTTGAAGATGGTCTTGGCGTGTGTAACGTCTGTTGGAAGGTAATTTT
>NW_024087972.1:0-52729 GCF_009730915.1 Dioscorea cayenensis subsp. rotundata
GTAAGTCTAAAAGTGTGTGATAGTGTTTCAAAGCTTTTATTATAGTGTTTAACGATTTTCTAATAGTGTTTAATGTCTTTATGTTATCCTATTTACCCGTTCGTCTAACAGTTTGAAATTATATATAATATCATTTAACGATTGATAAATATCCATTTAAATATTTACAATATGGTCTTATTATATCACATTATCGCTAACCTCGACTGCGCGCGAGGAAGCGAGTGATGTCGTCGACACCACCATCGGACAACAGCGCTACGCACCTGCTCGAGGGAAGGAGATGGCTGGCGAATGATGGATAGCGCCTTTCGATGTCATGATACAAAAAGTCGCTGAGCGACAGCTCGTATCCTTACAAGAAGCGCGCTCCATCACCGCACCGCTTGCGCTATTTATGTCGTGCGGAGATCGGCAGCACACGAAACAATTACGCTATGCGGAGGCTCTGTCGCATCACCACACGTTTCACCTGTCGTCCCTCCGATAATCATGCGAATGACCAGCCACTTCCGTAGCCGTGGAGTCACTCTGATCAAATGACAAACAGAATACGAGGCATTGCTCTTCATGCGAGTGCGATACAGAGGCGCGTCTGGACATGGTAAGTTCTTTAATTATGTCCGATTAATAGTGTTTGGTATTTAATCGGTATTCTAATCTCAACTTGCATATCTCGACGAAGGAATCTATTCGACAATTGTGTCGACATGGAGTTCGGGCGAAAGTCGCGCGACGACAAAAGTACCCACCGTGCACGACATGGAAACCCCACTCAAAAACAAGGAAGCGTCGATTGTGCAGTCGTCGTCACTGCGGTTTATCGAGCAATTACTTTGGGGTGAGAGTTACGACTACTGCAGACGGACTAGTCCTTATCTCAGATTAAGGTATGTTACCCAGCATAGTGAGGAGGGAGGGCGTAGGCATCCATGAGAAAGGGGTCCTCACAAGCAGGTTAAATTTTGTTTTTAAAGAACATGACTTGTATATCTCAATGTCAATTTTGTTTTCAAATGTAAACCTGGACATTCAATTCATTGCTGTTTTCGGAGAACATGACTTGTATATCTCGAATGTAAATTTTGTGTTTTTCAATTGTAAAGCAGGTTAAATTCCATTCAATTTCATTTCATTGTTTAATTTACGTTGTAATTGTGTACATTTCCGTTTCATTGTTTAAATATACCATATCATCATTTTAAACATCAGTTGAAATATTTCAAATTACAATGTATCCGTTTAAAATAACACTGTCTCTGTTTAAATAAATGCATTCATTGTAAAGAGTAAGAGTTTAAATATGGAAAGTTGCCCGTCAATACACAATGTTTCCCTGTTATCGCCGGTTTGATTTGCACGCTACTAGTCGGCGGCCATTTCGATTGCAAGATCTACGATTGTGACCCGGATCCATGGCAGCCATGCTGCAATGTAACTCATGGACATCAAATGCTTCAGCTTTCTCGATCCTTTTTCGCTCTCAGGGCCGAGTCGCCTTCTTGGCACTGAGACGATGAAAGCGAAGCTCGCGATTTCCGTTTGAGAGGCCCTCGCTCATCGTCGGGTAGCGGGAATATAACTTCCTTTATACGCCGGTTTGTAATTGTCGATGGTGAAAGTAGCCGCTAATAAATCGATGGGCGTTGGTGTCATGACGCATTATCGTAGTCACAAGCGTGTTTGCAAGGGATACCGTAAACTTGCCACCTTCGACATGAACAAGTGCGATGGCGAGATTCATGAGGAGTTGCTTTGCAGCTGGTCGATCACTTCGTACGATCATCAGACACTAACGACCAACCACGAAGATTTCGCTATCCTCAATAATGATCTCTACCTTCGAATGTATGTCGGGCATGCAAAGTGGTCTCCCATTTGTCTGCTTGCTCACGCCGGTTACACTAACATCGATCAACTGCAACCGGCAAATAAGGTTAAACAAAGACAGGTGATGGTTAAATAACTCTATAAACATGTTTTAAACATTATTGTAAATATTTAAACGAAAAGGATTTAATATTTCAAAAGTCAGACCAGTGTAATCAAACAAAGATTGAGAATGTTTAAAGGGTAACACTAAATGTTAAGCTGTAAATCAACGTTGCGAGTACCTTATGGAGTCGACCATTTTCAGTCACGTGCAGTAATGACGAGCTCCCTTGATCCAAGCATTGAGCGATTCCGTGACGTTTGAATACATATCACCTCAGCGATCACCTCTCGAACAGATAAAGTCGACCAATGTGCCATATCCGATTTATTAATCAACCCCGTTGATGAGCTCGGTGATGTGCGCTGCGGTTCATTCACGGTATCATCGAGAAATCTTTGGCAGTGGATGCTACATGCCAATGCGGAAAGCATATAGACGCACTCCTCCCTCAATGCCTTCCAAGTCGACATTGGCTTTTCATAAAATTGGCCTCAAATGTCGAGAGGCAGATGTATGCGTGTGGCGAAGAAGGAAGCACTCTCGCAATTCAGTCGACAAGGCCCTCGACCTGTCGGACATGAAGGTAGTATCTCATGATAATCTCCTTCCTCGTATAAAGCATCGCCCTAACTTAGATATGAACCAAGTCCAATTGGCATCGGTCTCGTTGCTTGCCAAAGGCGATGGAAAAACCATTGTTTCCATCTTTTCCTGTGCGCACCCGAAAGAGGTACGAATATTTTCCAAGGAGGTGGGTACCATCGAGAAAGCAATGGCGACTGCAAAGCCCTCTCTGAATCCCTAGCACACCGCAGCTGAAAGAAAAAGAATGCACGTTTTAAAAAGCGATCACCGCTCTCTTTCCACGCACGCAACGCTGCCGAGGTTGTCTCACCACCTTATCCACATACCAGCAAGACGAGTCATAGGCTGGAGATGCATACTTGCCGTCGAGAACCACCCGGGGCATGCTCTTTTCCCCAACCAAGCACTGCTTGTATGGTATGTGGGCACCATGTTCCTCAACATGTCCTTCGAATGTCGATGGCCTTATACAAGGGCGGTCCCTGAAGCTTCGAATCACTGCGTGCGCTAACCCATTTTTGGACGCTGGATGTGACGGTGAACCTATGCCACCACCGCAAGTGTGCGGCCGAGGTTGATTGTCTTGATTCTGAAAGTATTTTTGTTAGTACTCTTTTTGATACATGAAGGCGCCAACGACAACCATCATTGGCGCATTCACGATCTCTGGATGTTTTTCGCTCTTTATGAATTTGAAGTCAAAAATTCGCTTTGATTGCATGATTTGAAGTACATCCCTGAAATGTTCGACACGTCAAACGTTATCCAATATCCAACGACGACGTGAATGATCGCGACGAGGGAAGACATCCCGCATCGGCAGTCGTCGTCGGGATGAATGCGGGGAACACTTTTCGCATGAATCAATGGTCCCGCCAACACTTCACTCGAAATGAAAAGATCAATATGTTAAGCGGAGAATATAATGTTTAAGTGATAATGACAATATTTAAACGTTAAATTAAATACTTAAGCGCTACCGAATAACGTAAAACTGACTAGTACGAAGATGTTAACCGAAGGACTGACATGTTAAAACACCTGAATGAACCCAAACAACTGGAACAAATAAAAGAGAAGGAACTTCTGACAGAGTAAAACTCGTTTTCATTAGGATTCGAGCAATGGCACATCTTCTGTCTCGACAACAGGGAGATCAACTACTGAGCACATTTGAAGATGGAGTGCACGTGCACATCCACCGGAAGTCAACATCGCTTTCTATTGGACAAACCGCTTTTATATCCATCTCGGTGTGATAAACTTAACCCGACAAGAGAAACTTGAGACCCCATACGCTCACATATCTCGCCTAACACCAACTCCCCAAGAAGTTTCGAGCCGTGAACATTAGCACTCTTCCCTCCCGCTGTGAATCTAGCAATACCACAAAAACTCTCCATAATATATCTCGAAACCAAATCGTACTGAAACCAAATGAAATGAAGAACAAAATAAGATGAAGAAGAAGAAGAAGATGTAAAACAACAAACAAGTCAAATAGGTAGAGAAAAAGGCTATATATATATATATATATATATATATATATATGTATATATATATATATCACGCGATGAAGACAAAAAGTGCATAGATTGACTAGACGTGATGTGATTGGGCGTATTTTCCCTCCATCCCAAGGGGCGAAAAGGGAAATAGATATCACCGTCACGTGAAGACATATTGTCATCAGTGGCTACATGATGCTCTGTTTAAAACGGCTAAGTTTTTATGTTTAAAATGAGATACATATATGTTTAAAATAACGTGTTACCGCTTTAAATAAAGTCTATATCATGTAAATAACACGTAAACCGTTTAAATATAGTGCTTAACTGTTTAAAATATATAGTTATTGTTTAAATTAATGCTTTGACCGACATCGCTGAAGATAGGGTACCTCGGTCAATCGCTTAAATCATCTTTACGTATTTTCTTTAAAACACGCTGTCATTGTTTAAAGAGTGAAAATCGAGTATTGTTTAAATTTTTCTATTGTTTATAATGACGTTCTTTGTTTCCCAAATTGTTTTTACTAGGTCTCTGCTTAAATTTCGAAGTTCACATTCAAATAAGATTGTTTCATTTTTATTTATAAAACATTTACAACATTTACAATGTCTTCCGGACTTTGGACACTCACGACTCGACTCTCAGTAGAACGAAACAAGTGTCTCGTACATTCGATATCGCTCACACGGTTGCATAACATGCACATCAACTTGAACTGCACAACGTACAATATTAAAAAGGTTAAACAAACACATTCATGAAAACGCTTCATTAATCAATGTGTCATGGTCCTGACTCTAAGCGACAGATCCCCGATAGTTAAACACGAAAGTAATAGTTGTCATGATCGACGTAAGGTTCTTTGAATGGTAACAAAAAGTCTCAGTGATAAATATCAACTCCGCTCTTAAAGGATGTTTCTCGATCTCCCTCCTCTGAGAATCCTCCGCAATCACGCAATAAGTGAAAAACTTTCTTTTCTACCAAGTCGAAATGCCCGCTTAATTGCTCGCCTGTCATCCATCAGTCGAGTATCCTCTGCATTCGAGGCAATTACTGCGAGTACTTTCGACTTGGGCGAGAAAAGATAGCTTTAACGTTACGTGATTACTACCGATGATTCTCAAGATAAGGAGGATCACGAGATATCCTTTTTCTCGAGATAGAGTTGATCTTCGAACTTTCGTCTCGACTCAGCCGAATATCATACACAGGAAGCAGATGACAAGGAGGAAGAGGAGGAGGAGGAGGAGGAGGAGGATGATGAGGACGACGAGGTAGTGAGTTGTCCATGGGAAGGGTTCTTCCTTGTTATTTACGGTGTGAAGTCCACAAGCAGTGTCGACTGCTTCATATCCGAGAAAAAGTTAAAGCGACAGGTGGACCGACATTGACTCGATGACAATGAACAGGGTGTTCGGATATTTATATACCGGCATAAGAATTAATACCGTCATTAATTCTTATGCACGGGATACCATAACCTTGCCACCTGCCACGTGCCACCTGCCAACAATTCAGATCAAACGAAAAAGATCACCGTTTTACGCAGAGACTTTGAGAATTTACACGTTAATATGAATAGTTATACATGTAAAGATAAAGTTAAACGGAGATGACAATTATTAAACATATTGGTAATATATTTAAACAGATAATAGCAAATAGTTAAACAGTATTTAAAATATACAAATAGATAACCATAAACGAGAAGAACTTTACAACGAAATGAACTTGTTTTCAAACGGAGACGACAATGGCACATGCTCTGTCTCGACAATAAAATCGACTACAGCTCATTTGAAGATGGAGTGCACTTGACCAATCCTATGGAAATCGACTTCATTTTCCGTTGAGAAACCGATGTATATATTTCGGTATGATAAACTTCACCTGCACTACCACGAAATGAGCTCATAACGAACACCGCTGGAATGGTCAAACCCGATAGTAACGAAGAGATTCTCACCGTATTATGGAACCGCAAGGGAACTGAAGTCGAACAAATCAAAATGAGGAGAAATGAGGAGAAGAACAAGATGTAATGCAACTTCTAGGCATTGTCTATCGGAAAACCAAGCGAGTAAAGCCCTCTGAAAAGGTCGAACATGATGTGATTTAGGGCTTTCTTTTCCCACCATTTTTCAATAGGCAAAAATGGGATTTCACAACATAGACCCATTTGAAGTGAACGGTAGGGGTAAAAGGGAAGTTAAACACTAACGGAAGGGCGGTCCGGGGTGTGTAAAAGTAGGAAGGGGTTTTTGGGAAGTTTTGAAAATTACGAGGGGTGAACAGTAATTTTCCCTATTTTTTTCCTCATGCATGAGTTTATCTCACTCGTTGATTTGACCATTAAAATATTATTTTTATAATTAAAAAATTTCCCATATTTAATATTATTTTCTGTTCAAAATAACATCTGTAAGGAAATATTTTCCTTTTCATACCATCATATCATGATTCTTCTTATTTTTCATATTGTGAATTTCATCTTTTATATATATATAATACATCATTGCGGAGTTTATAGAGCGCCTGCATATTGATAAAAGTAAAAGAGATATGTGTAAGGGAGGACCGTGACAATATGCAAGATGAGAAAAAGAAAGATGAATTGGTAAAAAAAACAAAAGAATGCAACATAATCAGCAACAGTAGTCAAATTAACTACTATAATGGGTGAGAATGGGATAAACAAGTGTGCTCATATCACATCCCACTTGATAGTATTTAAAAACATAGTGCAAATACTGTTTATTACACTTTACTGTTTATAAAATTTAGGTATAATACCCGGATTGGTCCCTCTATTTTTCTCTCTCTTTTCTTTTGGTCCCTCTACTCAAAAATGTTCCTGACTAGTCCCTCTACTTTTAAAAATGTGCCCACTTAGTTAGAAATGCTCCCAACTAGTCCCTCTACTTTTAAAAATGACCCAACTAGAGGGACTAAGTGGGCTCATTTTTAAAAGTAGAGGGACTAATTGGGAGTATTTCTAACTAAGTAGGCATATTTGCAAAAGTAAAGGGACTAGTCGGGAGCATTTCTGAGTAGATGGACCAAAAAAAAAGAGAGAAAAAAATATAAGGATTATATTGGTAATTATACCTAAAATTTACTGTTTCAAAAAATAAAAGCCATTTAATTATGAATAAACACCTATTTGTGAATATTTATAGATAACGAATTTATGAATTTTCACAGATAACTTGCACTTTTTATATATATTATTTTTTAAATAACTTAACTATATTGATTAAATTTTAATAATTAAATATTCATGGAGTAATTATTGGAAAATTTTTAAAAATAACTTGGAGTTAAATCAATTATATGATTATTAGTGAATGACCACAGATAAAAGATGTACTAGTTGAGATTTGACTTTGTCAGACTTGGTAAAATTTATTGGATCAACTGACCCAACAGATAAGGCCGACGATGATAACCAGTATGCACTGTAGCAGACTGGTTTTTGGTGATCTAAACCTAGTATTATTTCTATACGGAAAGTTGAAAGTTATATTTTCTTCCACGATATGGTTGAGAATTTAGTGTATGTCAAGGTGTGAAAAATATGGTGACTTGTCTGCATTGTCACCCTATATGTATATAGGGAATGTGTATAAATGGGACCTGCTAATCATGGTAACAGGGACTTAATTGTTACTGTATATGATGAGATGAGCAGCAAAGAGCATTCTAATTCTTGCATTCTTTAAATATCATTTGTAATTATCCATACATTTTTCCTAAATTTTATAAGTATCTTTTATTATTTTTTTCCCACTAATCATTCGAGAGAATTCGAGCCTTCTTCTCTAAAAGAAAAACTAGTCCTTATTTATAAAAATAAACTAGTCCTTATTTTCCCACTAATCATTTGTATTAGTCACATTGCTCACAATGGTGAGGATATCCTCTTTTGGCAAGATAGGTGGATTAACGGCAGGGCCCCGAGATATCTGTGGCCAGAGTTGTTTCACGATTGTCAAAACCATTTGAGCACGCTCAAGGAATCGGTACACTTACTTGACGTAGCACCTTTCTCGGATTGCTCTGAGTTGAGACTGTTAAAGGATCGATTGGTTGCTACAGAGGTAATTAACACTGACAAGAAATGGTGGTCGCTAACTTTGAAAGGGGTATTCTCGGTGAAATCGTTCTATAATTTTCTTAATGATGGAGGCCTGCGTTGTCCGATTGCTAGATGGTTCTGGTGTGGGAGGTGCCCAAAGAAAGTCAACCTCTTCAATTAGCTAGCTTGGAAAAACAAGATTCTCACTCTTGAAAATCTTGAGTTTAGAAGATGTAATAAGCTGCCTACGGCAACTTGTGTCATGTGTCATGGAGGAGTTGAATCTGTTGATCACCTTTTCCTTCACTGCCCTTTCGCTAGTTCTGTGTGGGATTTTTTTTGTTCGCTTGCTTCATCTACCTGATATCCTGTTGACAATGGATTTTATTTGGGGGACTTGGTGCTCCCATGTAAGGCCATCATGTAGGTCAATTGGGGACTGGGTGGTTAAAGCTATTGTGTGGAATATTTTGCTTGTCAGAAATGATCATATTTTCAATGACAAATTTGTGCCTGCTAGTACCATTATTTTGAAATGTAATAGCCTGATTATCTTATGGTATTCAGCAGAGTCTGAAAATGGCAAGGAAAAACTTGAAGATTCTGTGTCCACTATTCGACACAGTTTGGAGATGCTGGGACAGCGCTCGGGGCAGGCTAGCGTTGACTTGCTAGCCGAGGAGGCGAGAGATCAGTTTACTGGCTAGATCGACTTAAGCGGGTGGGGTGTGGGCTGGGTTTCAGCTGTGAGGGTGTTCTCGTCTTTGTTGTAGCTTTGTAGTAGGCTTGGGCCTCCTTTTGTATTGTCTGTTTTGTTTACTTGTACCACATCTAGTGGTCGGTTATATTTTCTTTTTTAGTAATTGAAGTGGTTTATCTATCTTTAAGAAAAAAAAATAAAAAATTTATTGCAGCTATGAACACTTTCCAATTATTGTAGGGTCATGTGTTTGCTACTATTATCAAGCAATTGAATTCAATTCATTAGTGCCACCAAGCTCAACCTCATTCTTTATATATGTTTCTCAGTGGGTCATCGATTTTTTTTTTTTCAAGAGGATGTACGAAGGTTTTTTAAATATATTATTATACGTTCTTGTTTTGAACTGCCAAAATTTCAACATCGTCACTCACGAGTCACCCACGAACCAATGAGCCCTTCGTATCATTGGCACATGTTCTTTTTTTCCTTTTTATTTATTTTTTTGGAGTTTATTTATTTATTTTTGTTAAAGTTATATGTATCTAATTTAATTAATTAGGCCAACGACCATTTGGTCTATTGACATCGGGTCCTCTGCGTGGGTGTTAGATGCCCGAGTATCGAGCACTGGCTACGAAATCGATTCCCATCTCACTGCAGGTGAGACGACTGTTCGATGGTGGCTGCTGCTCTCCCAGTGTGTTCAGATCCTAGAGTTCAGGCTTTCTAAAAATTTTTAATTAATTAGATATTATCATTTAATAATAAAAAAATGCATAAAATATCATTTATTTGTTTGTTTGCACACCTTTAAATATTTAGCATTTCAGATGTAAATGTATAAAATAGATATTTACCTTTTCACATTAATTTTTATATTTTTTACATTTAAAAAAGATATTTGAGAATAAATATTCGAAATTATTTGAACAGCACGGGAAAAAAAATCTTATAAAATATTTAAGAAATTAATTTTATAATTGATTTTGGGTAGATATTTTTATAAGACATCAAATTATTTTATTTTTTTATTTTTTTAATTTTGTGATACAAACTTCAATGCAACTTCAATTTTGTTTCAGCAAAAGATTATCCGATTAGATTTTAACCTAATTTTGATGATGTGATGTCGGAAATTCTATATCAACAGATGAGAGAATTATCAGCTAAACAGACAGTGTGTCATATATATGATAATAAAGAATTTCCAGCATGTATTTCATTAAAAATAGGCCGAAAATTTCTCGGTGATCACTTGGTGAAACAAAATTAAATTGAATAACCATTTTGATTCAAATTGAAATTAGACTCAAAATAAAAAAGAGCCATAGTTTGATACGCTATAAAAAAATTTACCCAGTGATTTTGAGTAAGAGATAATTTAAGTTATTGGTCTCATTTAAGTCTAATTTTCGTGCAAATTTAGATAAAAAGATTGAAAAGTTTTTTACTAAAAGGCATCTCATATGAGAGGACAAAAACCAAGTTAATCCAAAAAATCAAGATTAGTAACTAAGAAAACTTTATTTGATAATTGATAAACAAAATACATATTGGGACTTCCTTGACATTCAATTCAACTTCAAATGTAAAACAAGAATACACCTGACCTGAATAGTATTAACAATAAAAACAAAATGGTTGCTTTAATCTTGCAAATAATTGGCACACCTGAAACAAACACTATCTCACTCTCAAGGGTAAACATCAATAACAACAACAAAAATTTAAACAGAAACAACAACTTATATGATCTACTAATGAATAAAAAGTGAACAAATAAGGGGGGAAAAACTAACAAATATATCTTCACATCTGACATTCCAGGCATAGTACAGTACAGTATTTGTTTTTCCCAAGGCCAGCATTTGGATTGGATCAACTTGATAAAAAGAAATAAAATCTTCCCAAGTTTAAGCTGGTGAATCCATCCACAGAAATGAGGAAAGTCATACCTTGTTGTGCTGAGAAATGGGTCAATGTGACCATTCTGCTGGTGCAATGGCAGCCATGAGAAACAGTGGAAATCGGCCTTGGATAAATTACATGACAGCGGAAGCTCCTTGTTTGAACAAATTGAGTATCAACTGTATAGTTTCAGCTGACTTGTTCTCCGATAAGATCAAGCCCGACAACGAGGAAAGTTATTCCTTGAAATAGCAAGAAGTAGAAATGGATTCCTTGAGCTGACAACAGGCTCCTAGCGGAGGCAGTTAAAAGAATGAAAGCTAGAGCGAGTTCTTTTCTGTACAGTCTGTTTCTTTTGACCTTCCCAGATTTTTTAGACATCTCCAGTTTGTTCAATTCGACAAGGCCTGAATCAGATGATGATCTGTGTGGACCTATGTTTTCAGCTGGGGACACAGAATCCTTCTCAAAAATGGAAACCAGGTCGGCCTCTGATGATCTGCCTGATTTCTTGGTGACTATCCATTCATATGAGCTCCCGAATTTGAATAGTCCCGAGATCATTGCATTGAATTTAGTGACAGACATTGTGTTCTCGAAAAGAAGGTAGGGGACAATGAATGGGAATGACCTCGGAGCGGGAAGGATGTTTATGAGGGACATAACACCAGGGACATAGCACACCACCCAAGCTGGCAATTGAGCTTCAGGCAGGAACATTGTCAATGGGAGGATTATGCAGAAAAGAGTGAAAGAATAGAATGGTAGGATAAGCTTTCTCAAGAGGAAGAACAGGAAAATCAAATTGGCTTTCTTTGACCAGCTGACCTAGAATATCAACAAGTTATGATCAAAATCATGGATATACTGATAAGATTGAATGGACAGGTGAGGAGAAAATAATTGTGGACCTCACCTTTGAGCGAAGGATGTCGACAAAGCACAACCTGAACAGCTGCATTGGACCTGAATGCCATCGATACTGTTGTTTCTTGTATGCCTCATAGGACTCAGGAAGTTCACAAAGACACTGCAAGGAAATCATGAAACTATAGGGTTTCAACTTTATGCAAAGATCTACAAAAGCAAATCATTAAGAATTGTGATAAGAGGGCATTATGCGTGAGCAAACCTTGACATCATTCAGATATATGAACTTCCATCCAGCAAGGTGAGCTCGGACGGCGATATCCATGTCTTCAACAGTAGTTCTCTCCAGCCAGCCACCAGATTCTTCGAGAGCTTTTATCCTCCAAACTCCAGCAGTGCCATTGAACCCAAAGAAATTGATAAATATACCGTTAACCTGTTGTTCGACCTCAAAATGGAAAGATAAATTAATATTTTGCAGCCTAGTGAGCAAGTTTTCATCCTTGTTCACAAAAGCCCATCTAGTTTGAACCAATGCCACATCATCATTCCCCTGCAAAATTAGAAAAATGTATACAATCCATGTCCCATCTTGATTTTGTAGATGATTAACAGAAGAATTGTAATTTACCTTAAAATGTGGAATGGTTCTCTTTAAGAAATCCTGTGCAGGCTGAAAATCTGCATCAAAAATAGCCACAAACTCATAGTCCTTTACGTAATCACAGCTCATGGCTGACTTCAAGTTTCCTGCCTTGTAGCCTGTGCGTATCAGCCGATGTCTGTAAAAAATGGGTACACCCTTTTGTTGCCATTTCTGTACCTCCGCCTTTATGAGGGCCTGCACCTCCATATCATCAGAGTCATCCAAAACTTGAACAAGCATTCTTTCCCTAGGCCAGTCCTGGACACAAACTGCTGCTATAGATTGCTGGTAAACCTGTACGACCATTCAAGGAAAATAATTCTCAATTCTGAGAACTCAATAGGCTAAACAGAAAGGCATTTAACAAGATTTTGGTTCAATTTATAAAAGACAGTTGAAGTTCAAGACAGAATACTCAGAAGCTTGAAGCTTCTTCTGAAAAAGAAAACATGCACTTACAAACTTGCTAATTAATATAACCAGTTGTACCTCACTGCAATCCAAAAATCTAAGGGAAACAAATGGGTGGTTTCCCGTGTTTTCACAAATTTGTACTATATCATGTAATAAATTTCTTTACTTTAAAGCATGTGTTGATCTACACATCAAAATTTTGAATTTTGTATGATCTGTTTTCAACAAAAAGGAGCACACGAGTTGAGATAAAAATATTAAACAAAGTAATATGTTGGTCACATAATGAAATGTGCAACAATTTCTAGGACATTTATCAGCCCAATACAATGTTTATTAGTAGAAATTACGAAGACCTACAAGTTTCTATGGGAAATTCTACCAGAATTCATGCCTACTTTGGACCGGTGACTCCTTTGATTTTTCAGAGGAACTAATGTTCCTCATAATTCTTCTTTGATAATATTTAATAGCAACCATTCCACATAAGTATCAAACTCTAGTTTCATAAAGAACCCTAAAAGGATTATATTTGAACAATAGATGCAAACCCATGTTCTTTAAATTTTCCATCAAGGTATTCAGGAGCCAAATTAGTATGGGAATAAGAGAATAATAATGCTATTTGTACAACCAATTCATACCAATTCAAAGTATCATGAGATCATGATGTTGTTTATCTTGAGAAAAATTTAATGGCTATCAATTCAAAGTAATTTGGCACACTTAGCATATACAGATAGCATTCCTCACAAGAGGAACACAGTACTGACTTATAACACTAATAAGACAACCATAAATAATTCTATTTGGAATGGATTCCACACTTGTATCTATACCTAATGACAGCATATCTGAATCTAGCAACAAAGCAAACCTATCCTAAATGCCGAAAAGACACAAGTCAAAGCAGCAAAAAAGAAAATCAAATGAAAGACACAAGTCATAAATAGGGATGAACTTTAAAGTGTTTGCATCTAAGGGCCATGTTCCAGAATTAATCAACTAGACAAGGATAGCAGACATCAGAAGATTAGATAGATCGGGCTTGATGATTCACCTAACGCCAGAAGGCATTATAAAGAAGCTTCCATTTAAAAAGGTAGAAAAAAAAGGAGAATCAATTGAAGACATGATTTGACAGCAAGTAAAATTTATACATAAAATTTGTAACCTTACCCATCCTAAACCAATTCTAAGCCAAATTGGTCACATAAATCCAAATTCAGATGAACTTAATTGATCTACAAGCTCATGGGTTAACTTGACAATGAAGTGACAAAAAATCAAGATTTGGAAAATAAGAACCAAAGAGTTGTGTTAAAACTTAAAAGTTGGATATTTAGGTTTGAATAGTGATCTGCTACAAACAAACTCTCTGCTAGAACAAAGGTAAATATCTTAATGTGAGTGAATAAAACCTAAGATCTTTACTAAGACAAAGATAGACAGCTAAAGAATGCTTTAATTTCATTCATTTGGCAAACATCACCAAAAAGAAGCTTACTTCTTGACAACTCCACGAAAAACAATAAGAGCGACTCTCATTCACTGATCAAGACAATAAAAGCTTTGAAGGGGATACTAATCTATAAGGTAACTGACTAGATAGAAAATGACTAAGACTGCTACGTAATTCTTCATCGGTAGGAAGAAAGATCTCCTTTGATAACCTTGACAAAACAAATAAACAATATGGTTCCCTTGCACATCCAAATTGGTTGATCCATGCACAATTGCATTGCTGCTCAAATTCCTTAATTATCCTCGTATACTATGGTGGATAAGGAAAGCATGACAGAACGTCTACCCTATCAGCCATTCATCTATGGCATTTGCTATTTTGAGATAGATCAAGTGATTCATCAACAAACAACCACCAAGAAAGTTACTTCTTCATTGTGGACACCTGTTCCACATTGGAAAAGATTAAGTTTATCATAGAAAAAAAAATGGCTTCACAATCATTAATGACCTAGATTATCATCAGCAGTAATATGGGCTGTAAACAGTAAAAGTCACCATGAGTTGTTTTTCCTTCAGTCATCCAAGTAACTCAACCTGAGTTGAGCTTTATGACATCTTTCATGGAAGTTTTTGACAACAGATGCATTTTCAAATCAACTTCATCTTTTGCAAACTGAAGTCACTATGCATAAAACATTTCAAACTAGAATTTCTACTTCCATCTATTGGCAGGGCGAATTTATGTTATTACAATTGACTTGAAATTTATTTCTCCATTCCATACACTTTATTCTAATTCTTTTCAATGTCGTTATGAACATCCTACATAAACTTTGTTTTGTGCTATTAGGTTTCAATCATTTTAAAGCTTGCCCATTTAGGCCAAACATAACGGCTAGTTCTAACCAGCATTTTCATAGATGGAACAAACAAATTTATCAACCTAGATTAGTATAGGAGCCTCAGCCATAATCAATGTGAAAAATATCAGCGCATTATCAACTATTGGTGTTAATCCACGGTGACAAGAAATTCATTTTCTTATCATAATGTTTTTTGTCCACCCCATCATACAGATGTTCAACAAGTTCAACATTATTTTTCAGTATCACTTGCAACCATTCAGATAAAGACAAGCCAACACAATTGTATCTTTCTTCTAGTACATAAAATTATTCAAAAAATTTAGACTTTTCATTGTAGATTTCAATCTCTACCTGATACAAGGCACACTAAAAACAAAGCAAAAATTAAAGACAAAAACAAAAATTCACTTCACTGGTATGGCATATAGAAGCGACACTGATTATCCAAAATGCACCATCATCCATTTTATCCTTTGTCTTACTGGCATCCCCTTGACATCACCACAAGATTCAGTACATATATTGAGACTTAGTTATCATAGGAAGATGGTACATTGGATTTCTACTCTAATAGCATCACCATACTCTTGACTAGTTGGGCAAATTGCTCTGGTTTCTCCCTTTGATGTTTATGCTGGAAATTAGTTCCTTATACTTCTACAATATTAGCTATTTGATAACAATCCAGAACTTCAACTGGCTCAACTTGACTATTTGTTGATGAGGCATTTTCATGATGAACTTACCCAGTAATTTTCTATGATAACCTTTTTATCTTCCTTTAAGGCGCTTCAACTAGTTATCCATATACTTATTACTAAAAGCTTCATGTTGACCACGCAATTTGCTAAGAGATGATTTTCCGGTGAAAGCAGCTGAGATAAGATATGGTTAAACTATGAAAGAGATAATAATACCATGATTTCTAAGAACATAAAGTCATTTGATCTTCAGCAGAATTGACAAGAAACTCATAACAGAATTTAGTGTTTAGAAGTCATCCAATTTTAGATCAAAGGACTAGCAACTTTCAGTTACCTCTTTTTTTTTTTAAATAAAAGAGAGTGATATCATTTTATATCATCTTACAAGGAACAGCTTACCTCTTCTGGTGTTGGAGCAAGTTATGCATTCAAAGTATACAAAACCACATAGAAAAAGTACATTTAGTTATGTAATTAAGAAGTTAATAAAGAGTCAAAGATTTCCATAGCCAAATTTGTGAGCATCTAATTTATCCTCAGAAAATTTATTATTTATAATCAAATTAATTTATACCTGTTATCAATTCAAGAACATCCAAAAATCAAATGAATTTTATAAAATCTGTTTCTTGGTATAGAGTAATATCTACATACTGAAAATTGTACTTTTTTAGTAAGTCCCTGATGCTTAATTGAATGGACAGCCAAAAAGTTTAGATCCTTGATGTACCGAATCCATTTTAATGAATAAGAAATTGCAGTTGCGAAATCTGAGTATGATGACCTGGACAAGAGCATGACCAATCATAGAAAATTCTAAACAGTCTTCTGCAAATGCCAAGGTTCAGTAAAAGATTTTTAGTTACAAATACCAGAAACTAAAAGCCCTGATTTATCAAAGCCAAAAATGCACAATAAATTTAGTGGGACAATATCTTGCAACAAAATTACCAAATAATCAATGATTGCAAATAAATATCAAAATCAAGGTTCAACCACTATACATTTTGCTCTAATAAAATCCACACTTCTAATTTACCGAAAACTTACCACGGATTAAAATGCATTAACAAAGCAGCTATATAACGGATAGAACACTAAATCCTAGCAGTCACTAAATCAATCCACGAAGAAAGCTGCATGTCTTAATCATTCAACCCATCCATAAAACAGATATATCAGGCATGAAACCTAAATCCGGAAGCTACTTATCATGGCCATTCCATGCATATGCAGTAAGTCACTAAGTTAAATTTTGCAGCAAATCAGCTCAGAATATCATCAATTACCCAAAAAACCAATTTCTCCTAAACTTAATCCAGAAATCCCAACAACATTTGATTATAAACCACAAATAACAATTGGCATGAAAAGGCAGGCAAGAAAATAAATTTCCAATTTCCTCTATATATATCATAAAAAATGGTGAAGAAGAGGATGCAGATGAGAATCCAAACTCGCAATTCAATTTCATAGAAGAACACAATGCCAGAGGAGAACCCACATCTGCTTACCTCCCGCTCGTTGCACATTGGGATCTGGATCAGCACCATCGGATACTCATCGGATCCGCTTCTACTCCCTTGCTCCAAATCCCCGTCCTCCTTCTTCCCATACTCCATCGCCGCCACAGGACGGATTCCTCTCGCCCAGATCCAAGCGCATCCAAGCATCAAAACCAACCGATCCACCGACTGAACTAAGAAAAGCACGATGCAAACGTTCGCCATCGCCTGCACCGGCGGCGCCAAGTACGCCGCGCGAACATGGAGCCATTGCGCATACAAGAGCTCCAAAGCGTGGCGCGAGGAGGCGTAGGAGGGAGGACTGAAATGCCAGCCCTTGAAGTAAGCCACAAGCTCAAGGGCGAGGAGAAGGACGGCGAGAAAGAGAAAGGCACGGATAAGGCGGTAGAGACGGGAAGAATGAGAAGAGGTGCGAGGGGAGGAAGCGATCCGGCGGGCGGCGGTGAGGATGAGGCGGAAGAGGAAGCGAGGGAGGGCGGAGAGGGTGGAAAAAGGGCGGTGGAGCTTGAGAAGAAGGAGAAGGGAGATCTGCCGGGTGCTCCGGCCGCGGAGGCGGGCGGCGGCGGTAGGGGTGCCCGCATCGCCGGTAGCGGCGAAGCCGGAGGTCGCCGGCGGGCTGAGGCCGAGGGCCTCGCGCTCGCGGTTCCAGAACTCTTGGAACTCGTGGTTCTGAGGAGGAGGAGGAGGAGGAGGAACCATGGCGACAAACTCTTTCTCTCTCTAAAACTCTTTCTCTCTCTAAAATTTTTTCTCTCTCTAGCGAGATCTCTCTCTAATTTTAAAAATTTTGTTTTTGGTGAAGAGAGTGGAGGGGCAGAATGGGAAGGGGAGGGGGAAGGGGAGGGAGGAGGGGCGGATTTAGCGGGAGGAGTTGGGGTGACGTGTCATTATGTGATTGGAAAGTGTAGTAAAGATGTAATTTTTTTAATAATTTATATTGGTTTTATTTTTTTTGTTACTGCATTTAATTTTACATTGGTTTGATGATTATTTATTTGGATGATTTTTAGAGGGATTTACTGTAATGCCCTTGGTTGTTGTTTTGGAGACCGTGGAAAAGGACCGGGCATTGTGACCTGAATTGTAGACCACGTGGAGTTATTTTATTGGGAGATATCATGGGGCCCACCAGCTTGAGTTTTAGTTTAGCACTAAAGTTTCAGTTTCTCTCTAAACCTTAATTTTTTTTATATGTAACCTTTGTGAAATCTATAATTTTTGGACTGAAATTTAGGTTTGACGGCAGAATTATCTTACTCATCAATATTTTTTTAAAGAAAAAATTACTTATTTAAATAAACTCATTAATAATTAAAGTGAGAAATATAAACATAACGCATGTCAAACGAGAGGAATTGTGCCCTCACCCGGGTTTGAACGTGGGCACGGGCCGGGTAACTGGGCCCGGAGGGCCCGACCCGCCGGGTTCGGTTCACCGGCCCACTGACCCGGACCCGGCCCGGCTGGGTCTAGAACCCGGCGGGCCGGGTTAGCCCTGTCCGGACCCGCCGGGTCCGGGTCACATGAAGCCGGGCCCGGAACCGGCCCGGCTCCCAAGTTGGCCCGGCGGGCCGGGCCAAACCGGCGGGCCAACCCGCCGGGTTGGGCCCTCAGCTGGGGCCCGGCGGGCCGGGTCGTGGCCCACCTCAAAAATTTAAAATTTAAAAAAATTACAGAAAATTCAGAAAAAAGTCAAAAAATGAGAAAATTTGTGAAAAATTCAAGAAAAAAATTCAGAAAAATTTCATAGAAAAAATGAATTAATTAAGACCCCAAAAACGAAGACTACAAGTTTTCAAAGAATAAGAGATGTCCCACGTATACACTAAATTTCACTAAAAATCGAAATTACACTAAATTTGAAATAAATGGCTTGGACTTAATTCGCTTTACACGCCGAATTAAGTTGCCTACGTGTCCTCCTGTGTGTAAGAGGAATCAAAGCCCACGTAGTTCTATTACACATTATAATCGTCACCCACTTACTTAATCGGTACCATCTAGGTCTTGGCTCGGGACTCAACGATCGTCGAGCCAGTGTGCTCATCATGTTATCTCGTGTAGAAGAAATCACTAGCATCCGGACTTCCTTCATCTCGCTTCTTGTCGCGAACTTGAGCACGCTTTCCAATCATCCGCGCAAAAACTTGAATTTCAATATTTTTGTGGGGTCAATCGCGAACGTGTCGAATCCAACATGTTTCCACCGCGCTAAAAAGTCGCTGTCAGAAGATATCGTGAGACATAGGACATGCAAAAATATCCTTTACCATTAGTGAAAAGAATGGGGTACGGATTTTCATTACCTTGCCACCAGTTGAGGACGTTGAAAGTCATGTCTGTGTTGATTTCTTCTGAGAACCGGAAAGTTGTGTTTTAAGTACAAGTCGAGCTCAGTATATTGTGATCCCCTTGGTTTCTTCTTTGCTTGCCTCTCACGGAATGATTCTCCTCCACCATCGCTAGATTGTCCCTATCGCCTCCTGTCATAACCCGTGGAACTATACGACTATATCTAATACAATAGTTATCATATAATTCAACAAGTTGACTCCTAGTATCAACAACAATTTCATTGACATCCACAATGTCGTCGGAGTCCAGTTCAGATTCTTGAGTATCCACGTCGCTCATGGGCAAGCTCATGGGAACCCGGGTTGGGAATCTTGTCCTCCATCAATCCTAAGAATTTGTAATATGCGTCCCAAATATTCCCTCGCAAACCTTCTAGCTTTTTGCCTTGGATCAAGAACAAATGCAACTAAAAGCAATAGGAGGTATATTTTTTTATAATAAGACATCCATTTCATTTTTCATAGTGATTAACGCACAAAAACAATTGTGGATCTAATCTAAACTTCCAAAAATTGTTCAACCACGCTCAACAACACCATATAGAAATAAATGGGAAGTAGAAAAAAATAAACTTGGGAAAACAAATTAGTACATGTGTTAAAAACCACAAAGCAAATCAATAATACTGAGCGATAATTACCCGCTTATACTCATATAAAGAAAAAAACCAACTAAGGAATCATTAACAAACTTAGTCAACAATGTCCCTATAGGGAAATGTTGCACTAAGAAGCCGATAAGTTGAGTTCCATCTTGTTTTGACATCTTTAGGGAATTTTTTGACCCTCATGTTATGTGCTTTACAATAGCGAGGCCATTGTTTCATGAGGGTCATGCTTTTTCCCATATAAGCTACCTTTTTTGATGTTCGTTATTACATACAACATAACGCAAGGATGTGATCCAATGAGTTGCTTTTGCACCTCTTATGATGCTTCCCTCAAAAGCTTTGAAAAGGAGGGAAACCGGTCGGAAGGCCAGAAAGAGAATGCCCCATTAGGTTGCTCCCAAGTCGTATATATCAAATCAAAATCGTCACGTAAGTTGTGCGCATCGAGCTAAGCGACAAAAGGGAAATAGCGAGAAAACGGCCCCCCACCCCACTATAGAGAGTAAGCCTCCTTAACGGGGAGTACAAATTCTTTAAGCTCTTCCAAACCACTTTGCACACATAAGTTTAAAACGTGACAAACACATCTTATATGAAAATATTTGCCACCACATGAAGGCCTCAAAAAAATCTTCTAGAGGTGTAATTGAGGCCGTATTAGCGGAGGCATTATCAAAAGAAATCGAAAAAATTTTAAACATTAAACCAAATTCTTCGATAACTCCACGCATAAGTCTATAAATATTATCGGCACTATGATACTCGTTGAACACCCTAAAAGCGAGAACACGCTTTTGAATGTTCCACTTGTCATCAACCCAATGTACCGTAATACCCATAAAAGAATTTTCATGAAAAACATCGGTCCAAACATCGGAACATAAAGAAACCGAAGAGTTGAAAGTACGAAAATACTCACAAAGTTGTTCTCTACCAAACTTGTATTGTTTGAATATTGTTCTTTGAATTGTCCTTCGTGAAACCTTCTTGCATGCCGGTTGTAGTGTGTCATTGATGCATTCTTGAACTTGACACCGTTCAGTGAGAGTTGAGCAGCAGCGCCGACGGAAATTGTCTCCCATGATTTTATCCCTCGTATTTTTGCTTGCGAAAATGTAAATAGAGATGATCGAGAACTCGTACCTTCATCCACGAGTGAATCGAATTTGTAGATCGTGATCGGGCATGTCCAAGCTTGTCCGGGTGCTTCTTCTCCAAGTGTCATCTGAATGTGCCATACCCTCCACCCTTACAATGTTTAAATTCGAACCACAATAGTTACATTTACCATGTGTTACAATGCCATCATTATTATACAATTTTTGTAAAATGAGTTTTTAAAAATGTTAGATTTGAGGGTAATTTACGTGGAGTTGGTTGCTTGTCCCGGTTTGTGAGGGTACATCAACCGGTGCCGATTGTTCTATTGGGCTCTCAAAATCTTGAAATGGATTGCTTTCTTGAGTAGGTGGTGTGGGAGTGGAAGCCGATCCAACAACGCTTTTTTTCCTAGAGAGGATCCACCCCGTGAAGCCATGTTTTTAATATCTAAGAATACAACAACTAATTTCATTCAAGTTTTACAACAAATAATATCTAACAAGTATTTACAAAAAAATAAAACAAGTCTAAAACTAATAATTGAATTAAATATCTAACAATATTACAAATAATTTCATTCAAGTCTACAAAAATAATTTTATGCAAATATTAAAAAAAATGCATACACAAGTCTAAAACTAATAATGAAATTAAATATCTAAGAATACTACAAATAATTTCATTCAAGTCTACAAAAATAATTTCATGCAAATATTTTAAAAAAAAATAAGTATACAAAAATTACACATAATAATTTCATGCAAATCCATAAAAAATACATTCATGCAAATCCAAGTCTACAAAAACTAGAAATATTAATTTCATGTACTTTTTAAAACTCCCACAAGTTAAAAATAATTTCATACAAATCCATAAAAAATACATTCATGCATTTTTTAAAAAAACCACAACTCTAAACTAATAATAAAAATTAATATCATAAATGCAAAAATTCATTCACAAAAAAATAATTTCATGCAAATATTAAAGAAAACCAAGTCTACTTTTTTAAAACTCCCACAAGTTAAAAAAATAATTTCATACAAGTCCATAAAAAAATACATTCATGCATTTTTTAAAAACCACAACTCTAAACTAATAATAAAAATTAATATCATAAATGCAAAAAAAAAATCATTCAATTCTACAAAAATAATTTCACGCAAATATTAAAGAAAACCAAGTCTACAAAAACTAGAAATATTAATTTCATGTACTTTTTTTAAAACTCCCACAAGTTAAAAATAATTTCATACAAATCCATAAAAAATACATTCATGCATTTTTTAAAAAACCACAACTCTAAACTAATAATAAAAAAATTAATATCATAAATGCAAAATTCATTCACAAAAAAATAATTTCATGCAAATATTAAAAGAAAACCAACTCTACTTTTTTTAAAACTCCCACAAGTTAAAAAAATAATTTCATACAAGTCCATAAAAAAATACATTCATGCATTTTTTTAAAAACCACAACTCTAAAATAATAATAAAAAAATTAATATCATAAATGCATTCATTCAATTCTACAAAAATAATTTCATGCGAATATTAAAGAAAAACCAAGCCTACTAAAAACTAGAAATATTAATTTCATGTACTTTTTTTAAAAACCACATATCCATTCTAATAATAAAAAAATAAATATGAAGAATATAACTAATAATTTTTGTTCAAGTCTACAAAAAAATAAATTCATACAATTATTTAAAAAAACAACTCTATAGAAACTACAAATAATAATTTCATGCATTTCTTATATGTCCACAAGTCTAAAATAATAATTAAAATAAATATCAACAATTTTAACAAATACTTTTATTCATGTCTACAATAATAATTTCGTCCAAATATTTATAAAAAAATCAACTAAAGGTCCAAAACTACAAATAATAATTTCATGCATTTTTAATATGTCCACAAGTCTAAACTAATAATTAAAATAAACATATAAAGAATACAACTAATACTTGCATGATTAAATTAAGACAAGCCTAGGAAACTATAACTAAACATAAAAATAAATAAATCATCACCAACCTTGTTAATTGGGAACTTCCGAAATCTTAAAAATTAAGAGAAAAACCAAAGTTGAACCACTCCAAGTCTCCAAGATTCCAACTTGTAATATTAAGCCTTGATAATTAAACTCCAAGAATCCAAATAATATGCCTTGAGAGAGTGAGATTATAAGAGAATGAAAGTAGGAGATTAAGAGAGCATGAGAGTAGAGAGTTGGGAAAGAGTAATAATTGGTAAAAAAAGTAAATAATAGTGGGGTGGGGGTATATATAGAAATTTATAAGAATTAAAAATTTCTGAAAATTTAAAAATTTGAAATTAAAAATAGCCACGGGTTGGAAGAAGCCCAACCCGTAACCGGCCCGTCTGATGACGGGCGGTTACGGAAATCAATGAACCCGACCCGCCCGGGTCAATGACCCGCGGGCGGGATGCTTGGACGCCCGTGCCCACCTCTAGACATGAGGCTTGAACCCACTTAAACAGCCAACAAGGGAATGCAGAACCCTCTAGGAGGGATTAAATTCCAATTGATTAAATGATCATTAGTATTTACTAATAATTAAAGTTAACTAAATTAAATATAAAATTTTAATTTAAACTTTTTTATAAATATCGATTACCTGCCTCGAAATTAAAAAAAATAGGAAATGAATTTTGTGTTATGAATTCCATAAAAATAGACCATTGGTTCAAGTTAATCATAACCATCTATTTTTATCTTCACAGTCTATAAAAACCCCCTTCAATTATTATAAATGTGATAAACAAAAAATAAAATAAAATAAAATAAAATAAAATAAAAGCACAAGTAGTGGATATATATATATATTGATTATGAATTATTAGTATTATTTATGTTTATTTTGATATTAGAGACGATTATATATGTAATTTGGACAATTTTTTTTTTAAGCTGCTTGTATAAAATTATAAGATTTAATTGAATGCACATGACAAGTATCCAATTTGGCATGTTGGATTTTTATTTGTAGAACCCTCAAGTTTTGAAGAATTTAATTAATAGTTATAGTTATAGAAACGTTGAGATTTCAATTAAATTATTTTGTCCTATGTGTTTATTGCGTATTAATTACTTAAAACTCTGATTAGGTCTGTGTATTGATTATTTAAAAATTTTAGTAGGTCTTCTAGCTCGTCTTGCAGCTTGCATTTCATTCAATTATTTTATAATCTCACTCCGTCTTATTTTATACTTGAATTGGTTTTTATGCTTATTTTATCATAGAAGGGTTTAGCTCCAATTGTAATCAATGTTTTTAAAACCCGACCGTGAACCAGTCTCATATTTGGGTCATGAATCAGTCGGTCCAACCAGATGACCCATTCTGGTCCAGATGGCATCATAAATAAATAAATAATATATATATATAATAACAAACTTTATTATATTTTTAATCATAATTATCTTAAATATTTATTTTAGTATCATTATGATTGTATCTAAGTCGTTGAAGATTCAAATAATTAATCTAGGAGCAACAAATTTAACTCCCTAAATTTTTTGTTTCTTAATCTATTAATCATAAATGAATGATGATAACCACATAAGTTAAACCGCAAATTAAGTTCGTAACTTTTTATTTAGCCATCAAAGAGAGAAATGTTTACTATCTAATTATGTGAGGATAAGACAAGACATGAACAAGGCATGAACCATTAAAATAAGTCCTTAATGATCTACACCTCTTAAACAATCTACAAATTTCTTCTTATACTTATTTTCTCATACCTCTAAACTCCAAAGTTCTAAGAATCCAAACAACATTTTCAACAAATCAATACTCAATACTCAAAGGGCATCATGAAATCAAAAAGAGCCGATTCATGCCCAAAGTCCTCAAAAAAAAAAAAAATTAAACTAAAAAGGGTCCGGTTTTAAAAACATTGATTGTGATGATTTGTAAAATTACATATGTATCCTAGGTTTTACAAATAATTTATTATAATACTATATTATTTTTATTTATAATTATTTTTTCTATGATGTTAACAAAATATTATAATATTATCGATGACCTTTTAATCTATTGACATCGAGTCGGGTCCACTAAATAAAATGACTCTTTAATTTATTAGCATTGGGTCCACTAAATAAAGTGTTTGTGTACAAGGTGAAGACACTAATTTTATATTTGTATACGTCCTTAAAGTGGATTGTCAATATTTCGGCATATGTATATATATATATGCTCTAAAAATTAGAGAAAAAAACTTTTGGCATTGTACTGGTGTTATGATGGCTCTCTCATCTATTATCATAGGTTCAGTATTTAAAAAAATTCACTCATGGATTATTATCAAATCTTTTTGAAAATTGGGGGTAAATTTTTTAGTGAGTCACTAAACTTTGGCTCATTTTCACTTTGATCACTGAATTTCAATTTGTATCAATTTAGTCACTCAACTTTAATTTGATTTCAACCGGTAATAAATCAAGGATTTTAACCCCCAATTGATTACATGGCTGTCTAAAAATCTAAGTCAGTCCTCCCATTGACACATTATTTAGTCTATTAGAGATGTCCACGTCATCGAAAAACAGCCACATCATTCATTTGGAGGTTGAAATATCTTGATTTACTACGAAGTGAAATGAAATTAAAGTTGAGTGACCAAATTGATACAAATTGAAGTTCGGTGATCAAAGTGAAAATGAGCCAAAGTTTAGTGACTTACTAAAAATTTTACCCGAAAATTGGTTATGGATTCATCGAGCCATGTGGGATGAGGACAGGAAAAATTAAATTTATAAGAAGAATCTTTTTATATTTTTCTCATATATATATATGAGGATAGTACATGTTGTATATCCAAGAATAATATTGGGTAAGATCATAATCACAATGCAAAGTACAGTAATTATTTTTAACTACATATATATGCACAATTAAAACAGTATTGGTAATTACTTTGAGGAGTTCTTCTGCATTTTTCACCTTATCATAGGGATATCTTCTTCACCAGAGCTCCTCAAATTATAACTGTGCTAGACTAAGTTAAACATTTGAGTTGGAAAATTTATACTCATCGTTATATGAAGATAATTAAACACTTGGTCAAATGATCTAAACCGTTGGTAAGCAACATAGTGTAACACATAGGTATAACATTGTATAAAACTTTTAACACTCAGGTATTGATAGTGCTAAATTATAATAATACTTTTAGTTTGGTTGGGGGTAATATTAGATTACCCAGGAAATATAGACCAAGTAATATTATATTACTCCGTTTGATTATATAGAGTGGGAATATCATATTCTGAAAATATGATAATTTGGCTAATATTACAGAGAACGTGATTACCAACTCAATAGTTGGCAATATCACATTCCGGGTGAAATGCAATTTTTTTTTTCCTATTATACCTTTCAAATTAAATAAAATCTCAAAAATATCAATTTTTTAAAAAAATTAACTGCATTTTTTGAAGGTCATCATAAAATGTCTTTAATTACATCTATAATCCTCAACATTTTATTTTAAAACCAGGCAAATCTTTTATATGAAAATATACCCATCCAAATATTTGGATGAAAATAAAAATCATTTGAGATTAAAATTTTAAAATATTAAGTTATTGGAAAATTTTATATTTATTTAAATTAAGTTTGAGTTAATTAATATTAATAAAAACTAATTATATTAAAATCAAAAGTTTATTTTTAAATTATAATAAATATTTATTATTAAACAATTTTGATATTTACGTCAAGATATTATGAACTTAGATATATTTGACACTTATGGTATTTTAGTAAAAGACAATTCCTAATGAAAGATTCCTAGCTAACTAAATATGGCAATATCACATTCCAGCAACCAAATATGGCAATATTACATTCCAACAACATTACTGCCTTGTCAATTAAATAAAAATTGTACATATTCCTATCAATTTGGCTTGGGAATCACATTTCTAGCAATTTTATTCCCGGTAGTAATATAAGACTTCGTGAACCAAATGACCCCTTATTATGTGAGTTAGCATTATTTGCATGAGCTGACATTATTTATTAAACCATGGTTAGTAGGTGCCAAAGCTTTCTCAAGTTGGAGGATCATCGTGTTGATGACTAGATATGAATCAAAAGCTATTTCGGGCAAGAAGCTATGTGAAGATTAATTGCATGAAGAATCAAATTAAAATAAAAGCAATGGATTGCAATGATATAGAATGTAAAGAGTGTGGTATGATTGAAAACTATTTTTGGTGAAGATATTTATAGCGGATGTTAATTAATTAAAGAAGTTATGTTTAGGAAGAGCTCTAGTTAGTAGGTGGTGAGTCTTTTTAGAGCAATGAAGAATTGATTGAAGATATCTTTGAAAATAATTTAAATTGGAGATTTAATTGAAGACAAGATTATATAGAGCTAAATAAGGTAAGGACTGAAGACTAAATTTAGATGATTGAAGATTTCATTGAAGGATAATTGAAGACAAATTTAGCTGATTGAAGATTTAATGAAGACTATATTAAAGGAGGATTGAAGATTCCTTGAAGCTATCTTTAGAATATGAAGGTCATTGAAGATTGATTAAAGCCAAGTTTGGTATGATTGAAGATCATTAAGTTTGGGATGCGTGTGAAAACCCAGTTAGGGTTCTTGTTGATGGGGCGTGGTGAGTATAATTTATTGCTAGTCTGGCCATGAATAGTAAAGATCTTACCATGTTTGACTTATACTCAATTGGGAAGGGTGATGGTGCCTTGAGGTCATGTTGCAACATGGATTATAAATCAACCAATTCAGCAGGTATAGTAGGCCAAGTTATAACTTAGGTTGCAACAAAATTTGCAATGTAAAATATGGAAAGTGAGGATAATCAAGACAAAAGAGGATGATTTCAAGAAGTAGTTTTTATGAAGTCCATAAAAGTCTCACCTCAAAGATTAAGGATGTAAGAGAAAGGCCTAAAATGGTAGGTGTAAGAGCATCGGTCAATCTTGTGAGAGAAAGCTAATTGAAAGAGGTGATTATGGAAGGATTCTAGTGAAGGCGTGTTGTATCGATAGAAGATTGAGACCGATGAGAGGTTGGTTAAGGCGATCCTTTAATTATGAGTATATTTTGGTGAGAGTGTTTTGTGTAATCATTGTTCTCTTATTTGCCTTTTCTAGTGGCTTTGATTATCCTCTTTGGTGCCGAACGAACTACGTGACTAAACTTTATATCCTCTTTTCTTGCAACACATTTTGTTTGTGGAATGAGAATGAGAATGGAGAGAATGGAAATGGAAATAGGAATGGCAATATATAGATGGGAATGTGTGGGAATAAAAACTATGTTTAATTGGAAAGATAATTCATTGGGAATGAGAAAAGTAAAAGAGAGAATGTCATAAAATTGGTATTTATTTATTTAATTTTTTGCCCTTAGTGCGAATAAATAATATTTGAGAGTTGGTTATGACAATTTCTTAATTTGTAAAATATGTTGAACATCATTATTTACTTAAATTATCATTCAATATTAATTAAATAATTCACTTCAATTTTTATTAATTTTAATTATTATAATCAAGTATTATAAATAAATATTTGCAGCACTATTTATTTTTAAAATAAACAAAGAATGACTCGAACTTCTTCATTTGGAAATAATTTAAATATTATTGATCATTTTAATATTTATAATTAAATATGTAAATTAAATAGTTCATGTTAATTATTATTAATTTTACTTATTATAATTAATACATATTTTTTCATGCCAATCTATCAAGACAAAGAAAAAAAAAAGTAGAAGCCATATATTCATACAAGATAATCTATATTGCAAACATTCTTAACAATCGACATGCGAAGCAATCTACAAAGCAAATACATTTCCTTCAACTAGTCAAACATAACATAAGAAAGAAATCACAAAATTAGCCATTCTCTAAATGTACATTCTAATGATGAAGCAAATACATTTCTTTCCAACTCACATAGCCTTAAAAATAAGTAACAACACAAAATGCAAAGCTAAAAATGCAAACATTTTGAAGGATACCTATTCAACAAAAACAACAAAAGAATACATAAATCCCTCTGCAAGGAATTCAAAAACTCTGAAATCAATCAAAACTCAAATACAACTCCCTTAAAACAAAGAAACAACAATCAACCCAAAACATCATTCATCCATGATCTCATAAAAACATCAAATATACAATATGGAATCATAAATTGTTGTCATTAATAATAGGGGAAAGTTCAAAAATAACCCATGTGGTTTTCAGTTTTTGCAAATAAAGACATGTGTGTTTTTTTTTACAATTAAGTTCTTTGTGGTTTTTTGGTTTTTGCAAATCAAGGAAAAGCCGTCAACGCCGTCTGTGTTTGCTTACGTGGCAGGGCAAAACCGACTTTTCACATAAAAAAATCTTTTTGTTATGCCAACTAGATCAAGTTAGTTTAAGCCTCTAATTAATTTGGACTAATGAGGCAATTAGATTAAAGGGATTAAACGGTGAGAGATAGTTAACACCTTTCTTTTTATTCAATGTCACATCGATTTTCACCCATCTAATGAGGCCATTAGATTTCAGACAACAGTGGAGAAAAGGGCAGTTCTTCTCTAGACATGGTTAGGGTTTATGCAAATCAAGGAAAAGCCATCAACGCCGTCTGTGTTTGCTTACGTGGCAGGGCAAAACCGACTTTTCACATAAAAAAATCTTTTTGTTATGCCAACTAGATCAAGTTAGTTTAAGCCTCTAATTAATTTGGACTAATGAGGCAATTAGATTAAAGGGATTAAACGGTGAGAGATAGTTAACACCTTTCTTTTTATTCAATGTCACATCGATTTTCACCCATCTAATGAGGTCATTAGATTTCAGACAACAGTGGAGAAAAGGGCAGTTCTTCTCTAGACATGGTTAGGGTTTATACAAAGGGGACGCTCTCCTCCGGATAGTGTTGGCCTGAAAGAAATCCAAAATTCCTTAGTGTTTTGAGGTTACTGAGCAGGTATTTCTCCCAACCCATGGAAAATAACTCATTCTCTAAAAATGGTTGATGATAAATCAAAGTACTGATCTTATCAAAAATTGGTTGATGATAAATCAAATGGTTGGTGTTCATGTTTTTCAATGTTTATTTTTGTAAGAAAATTAAATTAGAGATGATATTATTAAAGTACTGATTGAGCAAGTATATATGTATGTTATCTTTTTTGTAATCAAATTGGTCTGCCTATGATGTATAAATATGCACATATTATCGGAATCAACATGAACATGATGATTATTAATTGTGACTACTACTGAGGCAGAGCATTACTATTTTTCGGTTTATTCTGCTAGTGATCATGAATTGAAAAAGATATTATAACAAAGGCATAGACATAATAAACTGAAATACTTAAATTGCCAGGGGATTATGTGCAATTTGTACTATTTATATTATGCGTTAGTGGTATAATGTTTTTGGTTTTTTCACACATTGATCTTCATTTTGTACCACTTGTTGATGTTTGTGTTATAATGATCAATGTAATTTTTTTTTTTGGGTTAAGTATATTTGTGTTTCTCATACTTAACGTTGACATTATGTTGGCAAGCATAGAGCTTTTGGAGCCACATAATAGCTTAGCTCTACTCCAATTTATTCATGCAAGTGATTGAAAAAATTAGACAGGGTCAACTGCACTCTTCATAAGGATGATAACTATCTTGGGAATCTCTCTGATGCATTGTAATCTCACATTTATGTCTCTCCATTCTATTGAATGTTTGTGTTTACAAGATTATTTTATTTATTAATTTGGTATTGAAATGATGAGATGATATTTATAGCGTACCAAGCAAATATCTCAATTACTGAATTTTTTTTTTCATGCTAAATCTATTTTTCAAGTTGAGCAAAGCCTGATGGTTATTATTTTATTTTTTTTCAAGATTTGAATGTTGGATCCTTGTTGAAGCTTAATGTTCTTATTGAGATCCAAAGCCCATTTCATGCCTTTTTTACTTGTTTTAATCCATTCCAGGACTTCCAAATTTTCTCAACTAAATTATCATCCATACTTTGAAATCTAGCATTCACTACTCCCTTACCTATCAAACATTATATCATTATAGAAGAATGTACCCATACATTACTCATTCAGTTCAACCAAAGGCATCCAAAGACATGCTTTCTGTGCTGGACCAGCATCACATCCGGATGGATTTAGTTATTGACAAGATTTATTTCATTGTGACATGTACTGTAATTTATTTGACATCAAATCTAATTTCAATTTCATCCAATGTTGAAATGATAGGATTGTGATTTTCATTGATATGACAAAGTTATTATTTCCTCTAATGATAGGATTTATTTGGATGCAAAGAAACCAAGTGATGTTTAATTTGGTTTTTGTTTTAATTTCTCTTGATTGTTTTGTTGGTATACTACTGATTTTTTTGACAAAGTTTTCCTAGACTTAGGCAGGGTTTTATTCAATGGATGTAAATAAATGGTGTCTGAATTTTTTTCCTTTCCTTTTGCGATTTAATTTGGTCATTAATTTTGATAAGCTATGAGGACACGTGGACCTTATCTTGCACTATGGAGGAATATGGAGGAATAAGCAAGAGTTGGTGTACGAGAAAGGGCAAAGTGAGACAATTAGGTCAATAGATGTAGATCACATATCATTTTTCGCATTGACAGATTTTTTTTATGGATTTAGGGTGTGAAAGGGGTGGAAGAATGTGGTTTAAAATTAATGGGCTGCCTTCCACTGATGCAAATGAAGAGATTTTAAGTGATGCAGACACCAACAACATGGTGTATTATAACAGTGGTCATCAGGACAGTATTCATGTATTTATGGTTGAGCATGAACCTCCTGTGGCAATGATTCATGCTGGAGTTAATGCAATGGATGGCAAGCAGGACATGACTAAGGCTGTGGAAGGAGATAATATTGGAAATTTGAAAAATAGTGACATGAGCACAGGAAATTTGGGCAAGCAGAATATGGAAAATGGTAGTTCTACCTCAGATGGAACATAGCAGCCTTCTGAAGTTGCAAGTGATATTGACATAAGTGATGACTCAGAATTAAATAATGCAAGTTGGATGTTTGAGGATTTTGAAGGAGATGAGGATGATATATTCAACCTAGGCTCAAGAGATGATGATTCTGACTATGCAAGCAAGGATAAGACAAGTGATCATACAAAGGAAAAATATATGTCTGAAGATTTGATGGAAGAGTTCAATGAATCCCCACACTATGAGGATGATTTGTTTAGCTTGCAAGGGTCTGATGACGAACCAAGACAAATATATCCTGAGTTCAATGATGATATGTATGCCAAAAATCCACAATTGGAATTAGGCATGAAATTTTCTAGTCAAAGAAGTTTTAGGGAAGCCCTAAGAGCATGGGCCATTGGAAGGGGTTATTCTTACAAGCTACAGAAGAATAACAGGACAATGATTACTGTTGTGTGTGAAAATCATTGTGGCTTCAAAATTCATGCTTCAAGCTACAGAGGTACTTCTGCGTTTCAGATCAAGACGTTCAAGCGAGACAGTTGTCCAAAAATATAGAGACACATGGTGAGCACAAAGTACTTAGCATTGAGGTATCTAGAAGACATAAGAGATGATCCTGAGTGGGGTGCATCAACAATGCAGAAAAGAATCAGCAGGGAATGTGGAGCTGATGTGCACATTTCAAAGTGTTATAGAGCTAAGAAACTTGCAAATAAGATTATATTAGGTGATGTGAAGATGCAATATAGGAGATTGTATGACTATGCAGAAACAATTAAAAAAACAAATCCAGGGAGTCTAGTGAAAATTAAGACTTCTTTAATGGTTCAAAATAGGAATGATGAAATGATTGAAGGCAGCCCAGATGATGGAAGACTAGTGTTGCCTAGAGAATTGATTGTATTCCAATGTATGTACATGAGATTGGGAGCCCAGAAGCTAACTTATTTTTCAGGCTTAAGGCCGTTGATTTGTCTAGATGGTTGTTTTTTAAAGACAATGAGGGCATTTGTTAATTTGTTATGTGCCATAGGTAGAGATGACAATGAAAACATGTTACCTCTTGCAATTGCATGTGTTGATGCTGAATGCAAGGAATCATGGTCTTGGTTTCTCAATTTGTTATCAGAAGATTTTGGTAGGCCAGAAGATCTAGGTTGGGTTTTCATGTTTGACCAACAAAAGGTTTCAATTAAAATTGTTTACATAATTTAATTTGATATGATTTGCATCTACATAATTTAATTTAAATAAATTCTTTATTTTTATTGATCATATGTGACTTGATATGATTTGCAGGGTTTGATGCAGTCATTCAAGGAACTAATGCCCACAATGGAGCATAGATTGTGTGTGAAACACATGTATGAGAACTACAAACAAAAATTCAAGGGATTTGAATATAAGAAGTTGTTGTGGGCAGCTGCTTTTGCTGAGACTGAGAAACATTTTGACATACATATGGCAAGAATGAAGGAAAAGGATGAAAATGCCTATAGGTGGTGTATGCAACATGATCCACACAATTGGGCAAGGTGTCATTTCTCAACCCATACCAAGTCAGATGCTTTACAAAACAATATTTGTGAGTCTTTTAATTCTTACATTAGAAAGGCAAGGAGCTTACCAATATTGAGAATGTTTGAATGGATTAGGAAGAAATTAATGCAAAGGTATTATGTGAAGCTAAGTGGCATGATAAATTATAAAGGTGACATTTGCCCTAATTGGCAGGATGTGCTACAAAAGATTAAGGAACAAAGCAGAAATTGTTTTTGTACTTCTGCTGGTGATGGAGTTTATGAGGTTGATTTTTTTAATACAACATCAGTTGTGAGATTTGCAGAAAGAACATGCACATGTAGGATGTGAGAACTCACAGGAGTTCCATGTAAGCATGCCATAGCTGCAATACATAGTAACAGAGAAGAACCAGAGTCTTATGTACATCACTTCTTCACCAAATCAACATACTTGGAGGTGTACAAGCATTCCATACAACCCAGTTCCTAGCCAAGATGAATGGGAAAAAACAGGATTACCAGATATTCACCCATGGATTGTCAAGAAACCCCAGGCAGACCTAGAAAGTGTAGAAAAAATCCAAATGAGCCACAAAACCCACATAAGGTTTTCAAGAGCTGGTAATAATGTCTTATGTGGAAACTGTCACCAAGCTGGCCATAATATAAGGGGATGTAAAGCTGCTATAACAGGAGAAACACCATGGCAAAGGAGGGCAAGAATTCAAAAAGCAAAGGAGAATGGGACATATGTCCCAAGCACAGTATGTGTTCATATAATTTCTCTAAAAATCAGATTAGTACTTTTTACTTGTGCTCCATGTGAGTTTATAATTATTATGCATATTGTGTTTGCTTGCAGAGTCCTCCCAACAAAGGAGGAAGGCCAAGGAAAAAGCCCAAGAATCAGTGAAGCTGTACCACAACATACACAATTGCATAATTCAGTGCATAATTCAACAAAAGTTTGTTCTTGTTGAATTTTTTGATTGCCACATGTGCATAATTTAGCTAAATGTCTTAATCTATTTATGCTTGATTGTATCTTACCAACAATAGAACTTCAGCTGCAAGTAGGCCATCAACATACAACTCACACACTGTTTCAAGTGTTCAGAAAATAATTACACGCAAACCACCCATGCCACCAGCCAGCTCCAACATCATCCACAAGGCAAATCTGAACCTGTAGGACATTTAGTTCAACTAGGACAAGAATCACTCCAGCAACATAAGAGAAAGGAAGTCTAGCTATTAATGTATGTAGTATTGAAATGATAAGTTAAACTTGAATGTATCCACAACCATGGTTTTTGTATTCAAATACTCTAGTACTATAATTTATACTACAGTGTTGATGAGTATGAGATGTTTTTTTGTCAATTATTTGCATTTCCTTGTGATCTTTTAATTTTTACTGCATGCTCATCTTCTTTTAATTTTCTTGTGATCTTCAGGTAACAACATAAAGTACAACAATTGCAAAAATCTGATTTGCTTAGAATTAATAAAGCAATTAAAAAGGAGAAAGACTTTTCTCAATTGTTCATCTTCTTTTAATTTTCTTGTGATTTTTTACATTTGGATAACAACAAAAAACACAACAATTGCAAACCAAATTGAATGAAAAAATGGACAAGAACACACTCAACCCATATCTTACAACAATTGCAAAGACCATGGTCACAAACATATAATGGTACAATTTCACAGATAGAACAACCATGGTGGACCATGAATGAAAACAAAAAGATGTATGAAAGGAGGTAGGGATAAGCTTGGATGTGTCAATGCTGTGTCATCCCCCTCCTCCTGCTCCTCTAAGCTCTTTCCTTAATGTATGATCTTTTGATTCTAAATAATAAAAAAAAGGGACGAAAGGAGATCGTGATAGCTTGGATGTTCTTCATGTATAGCCACGGTGTTGTTCCAATGATTTCTCTCCCTCTCTCACTTGATCTGGAGTTCCCACTACCAAACTTAGCCCATATGAAAGGAGATTAGAATAGCTTGGATGTTCTTCATGTTAGGATCACTGCGAAGAAGATGAAATTATGTCCTATCAGCCCAAATTAATTGGAGGCTTAAACTAACTTGATCTAGTTGGCATAAGAAAAAGAATTTTTTATGTAAAAAGTCGGTTTTGCCCTGCCACATAAGCAAACACAGACGGCGTTGACGGCTTTTCCTTGATTTGCAAAAACCAAAAAACCACAAAGTACTTAATTGTAAAAAAAAACACACGTCTTTATTTGCAAAAACCGAAAACCACATGGGTTTTTTTTTAAACTTTCCCCTTAATAAAACTAACCTATAAGCAAGAGATGATTTTAGCAACAATATTGAACTATGATATCATTTTTATGAAAATAGAAGCCATACAACAGTTAAATACTAATGCCCAAAAACTTAGATTTAAGGAACGGAAACCAAGGAAAAGGAAGAAGAGCTCACTTGAAGATGATTTACATCCTTGGCGGGTGATATGGCATCTTGGCTAAAAATAGTCGATAAAAAAACAGCTTCTTACTGTGCGACAAGTCACAAAACATCCTTATCTTTTACCAAGGCTTGTAATAAGTAGTCCTTCATCATCGAGAAGACCATTAATCCTAAAAATTACTTGACTAAGTAATGTTTTCTTCTCTTCGATTTCTTTACAAGATGCTTCACACCGAGCAACAGTTGTGGGCTATAAATTCGGCATTGAGGGTTGCAACTTCGACATTGTGGGTTGCATATTCAGCCATTGTCTAGAATTCTAGACCAATGATTTCTACAAAATGTTGGATATGTTCATTAATTCTCTCCATTTTGGGTGTTTAGCAACACTTTTTCTTCTTTTAGGTGTAGATGTTTTTGAGGCACTACTGTCCAATGGCATAGGTGATAGAGTCTCAGTGGGTTTCTGCATGGGTATGGAAAAAGTCATTATTTTTTTATTTAGGAGAAGCCTACATTGATAATCATATCATGTATATATTGGTCTGTATCATTGCCAACATCATCGCTTGCACTACCATGCACTCTATCTTTTATGAAAACTTGGGCCAGATCATTCAAAAAAGAAAAAGATTTGCCATAAAACTGAGCTAATTCCTTGTGATTCTGTATGGCATGAAAAAAGAGTTAATGACAAGATCATGCCATATCTAAATAATTGCATAACTATCAAATATTATTATTTATACCTTCACATATTCATTGTATGGGCTTTTGTGGCTCCAAACAAAACTACTAACACATAGTAGATCGGTGATGGCAGTAGTCTTGCTTCTAAATAGCTTAACTTGAGACTTGATGTTCTGCACCTCTTTTATCATGATTTGAAAATCTTTTCCTTTATCATCTTCTCTAATTGAAAGAGGTACCGATTTCAAAACCCATTTTCAACTCACCACATGGGTTTAATAGATAGCTCAAACAATACTTCAATCAAGGCTTAATATTCTTTGAATATCTAGAAACATTTATATTGTCTTCTACCCCTTTGTTCTAAATTTGAATCCATACTTGGGAAAATAAAAAAGAAAGAAAGAATACACATGTTAAGTAAATGCTATCATGGTAAATGTAATTCATATAATTGTTAAATGATTGAATTATATTTCGTAACACAAATGTCCAACATTAATACTGAAAAATACAATTACAAAAAGCAAACATTGTAAAACAAACAATGTAAAACAAACATTTAAAAAAATACTATAATATATGATTACAAAGTTAATAGAAAGCTGAATATTAAATAAAAAGACTACAACATGGAAGCTCTCATTCTCAATAGAAGGACATCAATTAATAGAATCAACTAAATTGCCAAATGTTAAACATGCCTTCAGCCATATCAAGCCTAAATTGGTTCCATTCGTCTACTGGTTCAACAGTTGTAATGTTATTTATATCATCTTTTATGTTTTCTTCCAAAGTTAGATTATTAACTTCATCCTTTGCAAGAGCTTCTGCCATCCTCCTAATAATAAAATTTCGCAGCAAGCAACATGCATTTATATCACGCTTTTAAGTGGTTATGTTGTAAAAACTTGGATAAATAGAATCTTCTAGGGAATTTTTAGAAGGCCAAATACTCTTTCAATCACATTTCTTGCTCTTGTATGATTCATGTTAAAAAAACTCTTGCGGTATAAGAGGTCAATATCCATCAGCCCAATAACTCAAATGATACCATTGTCCTCAAAAAGGCGCAAGAAACCTAGGGCAATTAGCATAACCTGAATTGACTAAGTAATAGAATCCTAATTAATGGACAAATATACTTTATTAGCAAGGTTCTACAAACAATTTTATTGTTGCCAAAAACTTTAAAAGCAATTAGAGAAGATTTTAATTATTGTGTGGAACCTTTACTCTATTGGGTTTTGTTAAAGTATTCTTAAGAACTCGACCATCATGCACTGAACCCTCTCAACCAAACAAGAGATATATAATTGTATATCTTGACCAAAAACACCGAGTATGTTAGTGGTGATTTCAGATTTTCATGATCTATATCTTGGTCTATCAACTTTGGGCACATAACTCGAATAAGTGTTCCATCCAATGCTCCAAGGCAAATCTATGTTGAATAAAAGCATGAGTACTCATAAAACATTCACTAAGAGTAATTTAAAAAAATAAAAATAAAAACACCTATGGTCTTGAGTTATTACCTTAAACCACTTCCATCTAACTTGAATTTTCAGGAGTAGGTTCTAGCTTCTTCAATAAGACACTATGGAAAAGAATAGTTGACTTTAAGACAACATTAAAATGTCAATTGACTGTCTTGGCTGATGGGAAAAAATCAAACTTAATAACCCCATTTTTTACATGGTGTGCCAAAATGTTTAGAAATATTGTGACCATCTCTTAGACCATAACATTCTTTGGTGCTTCATAGCCCCCCAATAGTGCTCAATAATCAACACAAACTATGAAAACAATGTCGGTCCATGTGCAATTTGTAAATGCATTTGATATCACTTTTATAAACCACACAGTGTAAATAGTCATATTATTTGTGGCGCCTAACAGACATGGACTCAATCTCACTTTGAATTGTGCCAATTCTATTATTGTGATACCTCATAAAACATATTGTGGTCATAACATTTAGTATGAAAAAGTACCACACATACACTACACAATATAGTTGAGGTTTGTCAATCTCATCCATATTGTCATCAACCATATCTAAACAATTAGATGGACATCAATATTGGCAAATTTATGATATAGAAAATACCGAAAATGATGTAAGAGAATGCTAACAAGGACCTATGACAAAAAAGGAAATGGATTGTCTAAATCTAAAAAATGGAATTGGACATGCATCATTTGAGAGTGAAAAATGAACATTTTCAAGTACACATCACTAACATCAGTTTGGGCATCAATTGCAGATAATTAGCTTTAATTATACACACCCATAACCATGAATAATATGCTAGCTAGTAAAATAAATGACAATCAATTAATAAAAACCTTCCTACTAAATTTTGCAAGAATCCAAGGAGAGAGAACTATATGAGGATTAGTGCTTGACCATTATCATCATAATCTATTTCTTGTTTGCACATTAACCATTCCGCCCTTTTTAAGGCATAAGTTCAAAATCAGGGCTTGACCTTATTTCTTTCCCTTTTCATGAGCATAGTTATATGTATTATATATGTATATATATGTTGTGCACAGTTATATATTATGTGTGTGTGTGTGTGTTGTATGGACAACAAATCCATTTGCCATAATAGTACTATATGTTCAATCAATTATGGAAGAGAATTGAAGTGAATAATATATGATGTTATGGGCTACAATGTTTCTTCATTTGATGCATGTTATATGGGTGACAGTGATCTTAACTGTTCTATTACTTTTGATTAACTTTCTTAATCTATTATAGAAGAACTCTTAATTAATTTATTCTCACCAAGAAAACTAGCTATAGTCATTTTCTATATACATGACGGACATGAAATTTCATGACAAGACTTTTTGTGATGATTAAATGTTACTCTGTTTATATAGACTTTGAATAAAAAATAATTAAAATAAAAAAAAAATTAATTAAAAAAATTAAAAAAAAAGGAATCAAATAAAAAATATAGGAGGACCAAAATAAAAAAAATAAAAAATGTCACGCTACGAATTATGGCGTGAAAAAAATAATAATAATTAAAATTTTAAAAGTGAGAATATATATATATGGAATTTTTGAGTTGAAAAAAAAGAAATAAAAAGAAATAAAAAAAGTGGATAAGAAAGAATTTTGAAACAAAAAATTTGAAAATAACGTATGACGGGGAGTTGGCGATTTGGTTTAACAAAAAAAAACAAGGACTAAAAGAAAAAAGAGAGAGAAAAAAAAATACATAGAGTTTTGAAAAAAAAGTGAGAAGAAGAAAAAGAGGAAGAGAGGGTGAAGAAGAACGGAGGAAAAAAAAAGAAAAACAAAAGAAGGGAGGAAGGAGGAAGACGAAGGAAAAAGAGGAGGTCTTGGTTCTTTTTGAAGGAGACAGAAAATTTAGAAAAAAAAAGATCGCCTGAAGGGCATTTTGAAGACAAGATACAAGGTTCCTCCACAACCATTCAACAAGGTATGCTATTCATTTTTTTTAATGCAAGAAATGCATAATAAAAGATGATATATATAGCAATGGAGAGCTTTTGTGGATGATCTTCATATATGGCTATTGAATACATGCATGCCATGGCTTACATGGGTCCCACTTGCTCATGATATGTCCTTTAAAATTAAGGTAGTGTTTGGATCGGGGTAATGGTTCTCCCTAGGGGTGGACATGGGTCGGAGTGACCCTGTGGTACGAACTGAGCCCACTAAAAATAACAAAGGCTGGGTTTAGAAGTTGGCTAAAACAAAGCTGGGTTGAGCTCAAATGTTTTGGTCGGGATTAGTTCTGAACTTTGGGTTTTAGGGTCGGATGAATTTTCGACTCGGGCCCGACCCGACTCAAATAAACAAATAATATATATATATCATATATTATTTATAATATATATAATTATATATATAATATTTGTTGATAATATTACTACTTATTTATATAGAATTTATTTGAACCATTTATAATACTTGTGTTGTATTTTTTGAAAATGTTTGAAAAAAATTTTAGGGGTTGTAGTAGTAGTAGTTTTATTTAGTTATTTCAATTATTTCATAAAAAAAATTATTTATTTTTTGGGTCGGGTTGGGCTGGGCATGGGCCTAATGACAATAAAATGGGTCGGGTTTGGATCAAAACAATTTGGCCCGAACATGGCCCGGCCCAGCCCAGCCCGAATATATGGGTTATATATTTCAGTCTAGCCCAGCCCAGACCCGACCCAGCCCGGCCCATGTCCACCCCTAGACTTCTCCCCTTGTGGGAGGAGAACCATTACCCATTCCCATGTTTGGCCCATTTTTTAGAGTAGTAATCATTACCCTTGGGGTTACCATAATGCTCTATTCTCCCCCAAATGGGGGGGGGGAATGAAAATTGATTGAGGGTAATGGGTATAAAATACCCATTTTATCCCTACACTATATATTAATATATTAAATAAATATAAATATATATTAATATTAAACTAATTAATTTTTAAATATAATAATCATATAATTATATTAAATAAATAAATATATTTAATATAAATGTATTAATATTAAACTAATTAATAGTTAATTATAATAATCATATAATTATAATAAATATTTATTTTAAATATGAATGTATTAAATATTTAAATAATTAATATTTAATTATAATAATCATATAATAATTTTATTAAATAAATATTTATTTTAAATATATTTCATAAAATAATTAATAAGTAATTTCAATAATTAATTATAATAATTAAAATTTATTTACAATATTTTATAAACAACAAAATTGATTTATTTGTATTAAGGGCATAAAAGTAATTTTACATCGTATCTTTTCATTACTTTTTCAATTCCCAATAAATTACTCTTCTACTTTTTTCATTCCCAGTCAATTACCTCTCCAACCAAACACCTTTTTCATTACCATTCCCTACCCGTTCCTTTACCCCCTCCTTCATTACTCCATTCCCTCTCATTCCATTACGGTAATCCAAACGCATACTAAATGCTTGCCATGCACGTAGGGTACTTGGACTTGATGAAATAGATTACCAAAACTAGCATGCATTGATTTTATTAACATGCAAAATGATGCCTCTTTTTGTGAGCGTTTCTCTGGGATTGTGAATACAAAAAATGGGAGATCATTTAAAAACTCTTCATCCTTCCCACATTCCTTCTCATCTAGCGATGGTCTGGTCTTAATTCGGATTCCGATCCGAATCGTACCGCCGACGGGCATTCGCCTGACGTTGGTCGGGTTTGTACAATTATCAACGGACTTTTTGTTTCCGATGGCAATGTGAAGGCTGTTCTGGATGACTGCGGCGTCCATATCGAAGAATCTGTTGTGATCAGCGTCCTCGATCAGTTTCGGTATACCCACAAGCTCGCCTACTATTTCTTCCGATGCTTAAGATCATGGTGGCCATGTTTGAGGAATTAAGCAAATAAAATCTCCTCATGACAGAGATTATGAAGAGGTTCTGCTTCAAAGTGGATGCTGGCAAGAGTTAAGCTTGACAAAGAAGTAAATCCCTTGTTTGTAAAGATGAAAGATCGATATCTACCCAATCTCCAGGACTACACTATGCTCCTTTTCGGATGTTGCAAGCTAAAGAATTCAATTGAAGCTGCAAGGATCTGGAATAAGATGATGGATAATGGATTCAAGATAGATATTGTTGCTCATAATGGCATGCTTGAAGGATTAATGAGAGCGCAGTGAAAGCCAGAGGCTATCAAGATGTTTGGGCTGATAAAATCTAATGGACCAAAACCAAATGCATGAACATATACAATGCTGACTCATGACATGTGTAGAGAGGCAAAACCGTAAAAGAAATCTATTTAGTTGAAACAATGAAGTTGCTCATATATGCTTGAAAAAAAATGGGTGAAGTTGCTCTTATTGATAATGATGGGGTGAATTTGAACTTGCTAGCAGACTTGTTGGTTTAGTTTTACTTGGAAATTAAGGCATGTGAGTTAGAGGCTAGAATGGAAGCTATGAATATTTGAGAGTATAAGTGAGGGCAACAGTCACCAAAGTTAGGATGAGAAGCTCAAGACACAAATGCCTAGCTAGAAAAGACTAATGGTTTATGGTCCATAAAAAAATATTAATGGTCAGCATGGAGCATGGAAGAGCCGGTTTTTCATTTGTTGAGAACTACAAGGGAATATGGGCCGAGTCCACCACCAAAACTCATACCATCTTATGGATTTTTTTTATTATTATTTTTAGTTGTGTTACCTCATAAAAAAAGGATGAAAACAAATGAATGATGAGTTTATTTGTGAGGGGCATTTTTGGTAAGATAAAAAAATGAAGGAAAAAAAAGATGAAAAAATGAAGGAGAGAAAAAATGAAGAGGGAAAAAAATAGTGAGAAAATGAAGGATGAGTAAAAAAAAGAGAATAGGGGAAAAAATGAAAAAAAAAAGGAAGGGTAAAAAAAATAAAAAAATAATGATGAATGAAGTTATTAGAGTGAGGGTATCTTAGTAATTTTCTTTGCAGGACTTTCTCTTAAAAATCTTATGAGAAATTCTCTAATTCTACCTTGAAGTCTTGACATTCTTGGGGTAAAGAGAAATTTTCATAAAATTCTCTAATTCCACCTTGAAGTCTTGACACTCTTGGGACAAAGAGAAATTTTCATAAAATTCTCTAATTCCACATTGAAATTTTGACACTCTTGGGATAAAGAGAAATTTTCATAAAATTCTCTAATTCCACCTTGAGGTATTGACACTCTTGGGATAAAGAGAAATTTTCATAAAATTCTCTAATTCCACCTTGAGATCTTGACACTCTTGGGGTAATGAGAAATTTTTATAAAATTCTCTAATTCCACCTTGAAGTCTTGACACTCTTGGGGTAAATAGAAATTTTCATAAAATTCTCTAACTCCACCTTGAGGTTTAGACACTCTTGGGGTAAAGAGAAATTTTCATAAAATTCTCTCACTCCACCTTGAGATTTAGACACTCTTGGGGTAAAGAGAAAGTTTATAAAATCCTCTAATTTCACCTTGAAGTCTTGACACTCTTGGGGATAAAATTTTTTTTTGTTTGTTTTTTTTTAAATGACCTCTCAAAAATCCTCTCTGAACTCACATTGAGGTCTCTAACACTCACTGGGGTGAAAATTAAATTTTTAAGAAAACTTTCTTCAAGCTCACTTCGAGGTCTTTTGATGCTCATTGGAGTAAAAAAAAAAGATGGAATGAAAAGTAGGGTAAAAAAAATCTTTTCTTGAAGTGAAAGGAAGGGTAAAAAAATTAACGAATGAAAATTTCACCAATAAAAAAATATCTCTTATCAGAACTCATTAAAAAGTTGGCAAAGATTTCTTTTTTAAAAAATCCCATTGTGAGGTCTCTTTCGCAAAAATGAATTAGAGAACTCAGTTGATGACTTAGTTACGGAAAACAAGTTCATTATTACAGCTTGAGATCCATTTTAAAAGCAAGTCAATATTACCAAGTTAATGACCCAAATCATGTGGAAGGTCATGACTTGAAGATTTGATGGTCAAGGCTCAAAGGCATCAAAGAGTTAAGACCAAGATATCATATAAATGACAAATGCAACTTTGCAGTCTTAAGACACAAAAAGGTCAAAGACTTAAGTAGTTTCACAAGTCAAGGAGCTGGAGATTTTACAAGCATAAAGGGCCAAAGTCTTTGGCGATAAAGAAACAAAAAAATGACCAAGCAGACAACTCATAAATATAGAGTAGCCGCAGCTTGAGAGTCATGCAATGTGTCAAGATGCAAGTACAAAAAAAAATCGAATTAGGCCATAGTAACTGAACTAAAGGGTCTTCCGACATGCCTTTAGTAAAAGATTCAAGTGCGTCCACCAAGTCATGCAAAAAGTTTGAAGAGCATGATAAAAAAATAGTTCTCTTAAGATTTTTTGTATTCTTGCCCATGATCATGTGTTCATATGCATCTTTGAAATTAATAAAAGAAATTAATTTTATGTTTGCTCAATCTTGTCTCATTCACACTTGTTTTCTTAATCGGAGGTTCCCATGACATTATCTGGCGTAATTAATATTAGGGGCTTGCCTCTAGTAGAAGTTATGAACCTGCAATCATCTGGAATATAAAAATAATTAAAATTTGATTTGTGATCCATATTTTTAACCGGTCGATCCCTAATTAAAGGCCGGGTAAAAAAAAGGATCCCACACACTCATTTCAAGAAAACTTGGGTAGGTATAAAGAAATGAACAATTGAGACAACCACTAAACTATCTATGGTAGAATGATGCTTAACTAATTACTTTATCAATTAGTTATTATAGTAGCTATTGGTTTATGTTCACGGAATAGATTTATTCAACTTCAAATAATTTGACTTCCAATGCATTCATTGTTGATCAATATAAATAGAAGATGTCATCAAGAAAGCAACTTCAAGCATTACTAAAGAAACATATGCCATGAATTCTCTCATAACTCTTGGCAAAATAGAAGAAATTAACATATTTCACCATCCATGTCCCAAAGCTTCTTGAGTGCTCAAAAAGGAATCCGCACGGGTTTCCAACTTTAAAGAATGTAACAATTCATTAGGCCAATGAAGATTATTTTATTTAGACAACTTAAGTAAGATGCACTTAAGAAATAATGTCCTAATATGTGAAGGATTGGATAGTACTTATACATTTTATCTCATTTTTAGTTTTTGAGTAATATAATTCAATAAAATAAAGAAAATTGAGTCAATTCAACACTTATAATCAGGACATATCCATAGCAAAAACTATTAAGTGACATTGGCACCAAGTATTTATTTATTTTATATTATTTTTTTAAGTGGAATCCCTAAATCATTAAATTTATGACAACAATAAAGTTTATCAATAAAGATACCATCGCACGAAGTACCAAACTTCTAGGATAGCTAGTAAAGAAAAGTTTCAAGACTTGAAAAGCTAATCAATGCGATCAAAGGCAAATTGTAATCTAATCATGATATTATAAAGTAAAATATCAAGAGAGTATCAATGAAGTAAACCACTCCAGGAACGCAAATAGTAGTGTGAATTAGGATTTAAATAAATTCACCAATATAATACATATCATGACCAAAGCCCAAAAAAATTTACCAAAGGTCTACAACCTTTGGAAACATAAAAAACTGCAAACCAATGCCATCAAAGATAGATTCTTATCAAATCATCATACTTAAAATATTAAAAGAGTAACAATAGTGTAAAGCACTGCAAGATTGCAAATAATAGTGCGAATAGAATGAAATCAAGATTTAAATAAAATCATCTGAGTAATATCATGACCAAACCAAAAACAATTCACCAAAGATCTACAACCTTCTTAAACATAAGAAACAACTAAAAAAGAAAAAAAAAATCAATAATAAATCAAAAAAATATGATGATGATGATGATGATGATGATGAAGATGATGATGAAGAAGAAGGAGGAGGAGGAGGAGAAGGAGGAGGAGATAAAACAAGCTGCAATTAACAAATCAACTTACATCAAGATGAAGGAGGTTGAGGATCAACTCCAATCCAAATGTTGAATCTATTTCTATGATCTCCAACGATGACCACTAGTTCTCCAAATCTCAATTAACTGTGTACGAATGGAAGGATCTGCCTCCACTATGTGTCTCTAGTTTGGCTACTTTAATTATTCTCAAATCAACATTGAGAAGTTCTACATCCGATGATGGCTATTGCTTATTGAAAGCTCTAGATCTAATGAACAATTGTGTGCAGATGGGGTAAATTCGTCAATTACTTTCTATTCCTCCTCATTCCCCTCAATTTTGGGGAAATGAAATCCATTCCTTGATTTCCCCCATTTGGGATTCCACTCTCATTCTGGTGCTCTTCCAATGGGGGACTATCTCAATTGGGGTGTTTATTTCCATTCCATGGGAATGATAACCTCAATCCAAATGCATTATTGATGTTTATGGTTGTGTGTACTTACTGTTCAATAATTGATAAATTAATAATCTACAACCTTTACTAGAATTAATATATATGAACATTTTATTAGTTGGGCATAAAACACTAAATGATTGTGTATAGAACTCTATATAAATGGGAATTATAACTCTAAGCACTTATTTATAAAACTATAAAACACGGATATAAACTTTAAATGCCTTAATATAAAACTCTTGACATCAAATATAGCATGTTAATGAAACGCTGCACACACATGTATAAACCTCTATATAGGATGTACAACTCTATACAAACGGTGGTTAAACTCTAAATGTATGAGGACTAATTTGAAAATCTGCATATAAACATTTAGACATTTAGGTAGAAAACTTTGAATACATAAGTATGACTTTGGAATAAGTGCTAACCAATCATGTATAAACTCAAAACATATGGGATGAAACTTTAAATATCTCTATGTAAAACTCTGAACATCTAGAACATTAATTTATAAAACTATAGACATATTCGATTATCCTTCTGGTTTTGGAATGTCACAAAATTTAATTTGTGATTTGGGGTTTTCACTCTCTTGGGTGTCAGCCTTGAAAACACACTTTTCTTTGGCTTAGCTTCTTCAGATTGGAAAATCCCACTTTTCTTCCCTTTGGCAGTAACAGTGAAAGTGGGTTCGTCATCTTCATCATATGCAGAAACTATCTTTTTTGGACATGATAGCCTCTGAAGACAGAGGTTCTTGGTTTTTCATCAGTAATATTCTTCTCAAATGCAGGAACAATGACATTTGGGCGACGACCCCTAGATGGCAAACGTGGGACCGTCAAGTTTTCCTCAGGATATGTTGTTCTCTTCACGAACTATATAGATTCAGAGATTGTGCCGAACCTCATTTCAGCTCCAGCAGCTCCAGTGTTAAAAACACAGTTGGGTAGTTGGACTTCTGATCCTTCTCCGAGGAAAATAGTGAGCTTCGGGCTTCCAAGTGCAATTGAACTCTTAAAAGCCATTTCACCTGCAATAAAAATATCAATAATATTAACTTTCTTATATATGAGTTATAAAAAGTAATGCCTTCACTTGTACTTGAGCCTCAAAGATGGGAGGAGGAATTAAAAGGTCCCATCGGGCGTGCCAGAATTTGTGGGATCGAAAATATACGCCCTGGCATCGTGTCGGTGAAAAGACAACAGGCGATATATCGAATCACAAATAGTTTTTATTTATTTATTTTTTGTATTTTTGTAGGTTCTTCCATTCCTAATAGAGGCAAGCCTCCATTATTAATTACCCTAGACTGAAGTCTTAGGAACCTTCGATTAAGGGCTCAAGTACAAGTAAAAGGGAAGAAAATGTGCGAATTATAAATTTTGCTATTTATTATATATATATATATATATATATATATATATATATATTCACTACAACATATAACTTTTTATATGTATATATATATATATATTATATCAGTGCTGCTGCCTGTGCCTTGTCGCGACATTGCATGCCTCGTTGTTGCTTAAAATATAGAACTTATTATTGACTTGAAATTTATATATTTATTTTAGATATCATCGCTGCCTCGAGATAATCTTTCCTGCCATTGCTTTGGGATGAGTTCACTATATTGGATTGATACATCAATTCTAGATAACTCCAATCTTCACTCGGGTTGATACTTAGTAAGCTTCGAAGTTGCAAAACATGTGCAACAATATAACATTAAATGTAGTCCGGTCCATGCATCTTAATATATTAATCCATGCTCATCCCATGGGCATCTTTTGAATGGTGGAACCCACCTTTAGATTCTTCTCTTTAGCTCACGTATACATGATAGCATCATCGTTATCATGATTATATCATCATGTTTAGCATCAGGATCATCATTGATAGCATTATAATTATCATGGTTAGCACACAATAACATGCTTCTCATTTCATGCTTCTCATCATTTTCATTCATGATAGCATCACCATCATCATGATTATATCATTATGTTTAGCATAAGGTCATAGGGTTGGATAGCTAGAATTTCATCATCAATTAGAAATAGCCTAAGTTCGAGGCAATATATAAGATGGACGGTTCTGATTTGATAATCAGGAGGTATGACTAGAGGGCTATGATTTCATCATTGAGAAGAAATGTTTAAGTTCGAGGCAACATGAATGATTCAGATGTTTGTATGATTGGAAGGTTGTGATTTCATCATCAAGCAAAAATTGCTTAAGTTCGAGGCAATCTAAGATGAATGGTTCTGATTCGATCATCAGGAAATACGATTGGAGGGCCATTATTTCATCATCAAGCAGAAATAGTTTAAGTTCGAGGCAACCTGAATGACTCAGATTTGATCACCATAAGATAGATGTTTATATGATTGGAAGGTTGTGATATCATCATCAAGCAGAAATAGTTTAAGTTTGAGGAAACATGAATGACTCAGATTTGATCACCATAAGATAGATGTTTATATGCTTAGAAGGTTGTGATATCATCATCAACCGAAAATAGCTTAAGTTCGAGGCAATTTAAGATGAACGGTATAGATTTGATCGTCATTCGATTGAAGTAAGTTCGAGGCAATCAGCTCACGTCCATTCCATGCAACTTACTTATTAATTCATTTATTATTAGTATTTAAGCCATATAGTTTACGTTGGTGACCAAGGTTATTATTGATTCGTAAGGGATTAATTACATTGAAGTGTTTTGAAATAGAAGGGCTGGCCATGGCTCTTTTTGGCCTCTGGGAAAACAGCATACACCATGCTGCATGAATCAAGAAATCCTTTGCTAAGCAATAATTCACCACCACTTTTTTTTATGTAACATAGTAGTTACTTTCCCAGTTCTCTATTATTCATTTCCTTTAAAACAATGCTTCTCTTCATGTCCTTTAAGTTTAAAATTCGATTTTGATAATTTTCATGGTTTCTAACACAACAAAGTAGCAAATGAACTAGAAGCTCAAAAGTGTTGAACTGCAACTAGCCAAGAGATGGTTCTGAACCACTATGAGACACAGTACGTGGATAATATACTATGTCAACATTATTCAAAGTTTGAAGAACACAACAGTAGATGTTAACTTGAACTTCAGCCATCCTAAATGCATATTAATCTCTCCACCGATGGCCACAATCCGGACGCATGACACCACGAAGAAACGAGTCATACCTTCCTCCCCTCTCGCAGCAGCCTGAAAGAAGACAACTTCCGAATGATTGCACTTTGTGCATCTGATAGTCTTGGTATGAGGAAGAGTTAGATCAGCTCATCCTGCAGAACTTGAGTACACTCACCAACAGAATGTAGAACTTCATTTCTATAGACACAGTTGTCATTAGAAATCTCTTGGTGTTCACAATTACGGCATGCAAAAAGGAGGATTTTCTGTTCCTTATTCTCCTTCGGGTACAGTATGTTGTTGCATTCACAGCAGAACTTCATAGTGCTCATGGCCTCTCTCTTTCTCTCTCTCTCTCTCGCTCTCTCTTGTACTTTCTTTTGTGTAGAACAAAATGAGTGCCATCATTTAAACATTTTGTCCTCCGAATTACTCATGCCGAACGAGGTGCTTCATTTCTCCAATCTTGAATATAGCTTTGGAATGATCATAGTAGGGATAGTGCTCAGTGCACAAGGACTTAGTCAGCACCACCATTGTCTCTTTGATCATCATTTCTTCTTTATCATCCAGGAAATTCACCAAGAGACCGATAATCCTTGAATATTCGTGATCGGCATCCAATTGCTTTGCTATCGGGGATTGTGAGCTTGAGTGCGGATCGGCAAAGGTTGAAGTCCTGCATCACGACTTTGGTAATTTTCTCCAGTGCCACAGCAACGCACCTCTTCTGTCCATTTTTTTAGCAGGACAACGAAGCGAAGGAAGGCTTTTGATTTGATGATGCTTCTGGAGATGGCAAGATTGTTTTTGATTAGACTGCGTACTTGTTGTTCTTTGCATAGGTCACAATGTTCCTGATTATAGTGAGGGCGTCCTTCATCTTGAAATCACAAGCACAGAGAAAATTCAGAGAATGGTATCGCTCTTCTCATCGACGCCGAGCGGAGAAAAATTTCAGATGAATACGGCTTTAGATGGCGACGCTGGGGTATCCGTTGCTGCGTGGTCGGTGGCTTCTCAAGCTCTTCCATCTTCATGCTTTGACTCCTTCGTCTTTACAACTTCCAGATTTCAGGCTCCTTCGTCTTCACGGCTCCTCGTTAGGAACACATCAGCAAGCAAATGGGCAACGATATTAGCGTCGACCAAGTTGGTGATGGCGGCAGCGTCTCCAATATACATATATATACTTCTTTGATGTTGATGACGAACTACGGCAACGACAACAGCGATCAACAACGGCGATAGGCGTGACGGCAACAGGCAGCAACGACGGCAGACGGCAATCGACGGTAGGCAGCAACTTTATATATATATATATATATATATATATATATATATGAATATAGGTTTGAAGGAAAATGAGAACCTTCTGTTTAGTCTTTCTCTTTCACTCTTCCTTCTTCGTCTTCTCCTTCTCTTTGTCTTCTCCTCCTCTTCGTCTTCTCCTTCGATCTTCCTCTTCGTCTTTTCTCTGATTGTCTCCCCCTTTTCTTCATTCCATGGCTACCTTTTTAAAAAACTTTTCCCACGTCGTAGTTAGTTGGAGGCGTGGCTGACTGAGACGGTTGCTTTGATCGTGGAAATGGTCATCTTAATCGTGGGTTGTGTCATGCGAAACCGTTTCATCAATAATATCGAATTCAATTGCCATATGTCCCAACTCAACTAATCAATTGACTCATGAAACCATGTATGTTTATTTGTAAAATGAGACACTTGGAAAATTAGACTGATACATATCTTATCCTTGATTAATGTCTGCATTAGTTCCATATCAGATTTGTTACGTGGTCACTCCATTAAAATCGCCCCTCATGTTTTTTTTTTTTAATTATGGACGGTTGATAATGGGTGACCACGACAAACGCTCATGTCCCACTTTCTCCATTATCTTTTTTTTTATAATAATAATTATTATTTTCTTTTTATCTATTTTTTTATATATATATTGTTCTATTGTTATATGCTTATTTATTTATTTATTAATTTGATCCCACTTTCGAGATCGGTGCTCTCAGCTGATCCTGAGATTTAAGTGTTTTAGACCGTCTTAAGATCGGTGCTCTCGACTAGTCCTGAAATTTGTGTATTTTGGATATTTTGGATCACCTCGAGATCGGTGCTCTTGGCTAATCTTTAGATTTGTGCATTTTGGATATTTTGGATCATCTCGAGATCAGTGCTCACAGCTGATCCTGAGATTTGAGTGTTTTGGATATTTTGGATCTCCTCGAGATCGCTGCTCTCGGCTGATCTTGAGATTTTTTGCATTTTGAATATTTTGAATCGCCTCGAGATCGGTGCTCTCAACTGATCCTGAGATTTGAGTGTTTTAGACCGTCTTGAGATCGGTCCTCTCGACTAGTCCTGAAATTTGTGTATTTTGGATATTTTGGATTGCCTCGAGATCGGTCCTCTCGGCTAATCTTGAGATTTGTGCATTTTGCATATTTTGGATAGTCTCGAGATCGGTGCTCTCGACTGATCCTGGGATTTTTGCATTTTGAATATTTTGAATCGTCTCGAGATCGGTGCTCTCAGCTAATCCTGAGATTTGAGTGTTTTAGACCGTCTTGAGATCGGGTGCTCTCGACTAGTCTTGAGATTTGAATATTTTTGAGTATTTTTGTTTAACTTAGGAAATACATTTAATTTATTTATTATTTTTTTATATAAACAA
>NW_024087973.1:0-27345 GCF_009730915.1 Dioscorea cayenensis subsp. rotundata
ATAAATGACCCATTATCAAGAACCAACAATTCATTAGTACAAATAAGAGTAACAAACACATCAATATAATACATTGAAGTAAATTCAATTACTTTGAATTTTTTTTTGCTTGTTCTCTCCTTGCTTTTATATCTTGATCTATTAAAATCATAGAAATTTATATCCATCAAATTAAATTGATAATTAATAAAATGTATAAATATAACAATAAAAATTACCAGAAGCAAAGTCAAATGATTACTCAAAATCATTTAGTTACCAGTTGAGAAATATTTGGACTAGCTCCCAATCTATCCATCATAAAATTCATCATATTTTGAAATCAACTTTCAAGTCACTTACATCCCCAATAGCATTTTCCAATTGGCTCACATCATCAATCAGTAATATACGCTTCTGTTTTGAACTCTTATTCTATTATCATTAGAGGAAGTATTCACAAGTGGATAACTAAAAGAAGTACCACACATAGAGTTAGTTGTGCATGCGGGGCATTGAAAATTGAATCAAATAAAGATTTGCAATTCACCAAGTGCCAAGGTCCATATACATGAGTCCCATAGTTGTCTTCCATCAAATAGATGATGCTCATACTTCCATATTAAACTTGGGGTGATTGGACTAATAATGCAACTTTAGAATTCTCCTACAATAAACAAAAAACAATTATCTCTTATAGATTTAATTTGACAAAAAAAGAAGCAACAATTTAAAATTTAAAGTATGAATTAATAACATTGACATATATTGACTTTGGACTTCTTGTCTACAAAATCACCCTTTTCTTTTGGATGCTTATGAATCCTCTCAAATAATTTTGGATATTCTATCAGCCATTGAAGCTCTTCTTCCTAGATTCATAGAGACTTGTTTTTAATTAAATTATGTATATAATTTTATTATTGAAAATATATGTATAAACCATAAGTAAAAACTCATTACATGAAGTGAGTGGAATAGTTCTGTACTATATATTAGCTCTTGAGTAGCAAGAAATGAATGAGAGCCACTTGTGCACTTCATAAAACTTTCCAACTCCTTTTGATCCATTGGCACTTCTTAATCTCAATGATATCAGTGACACCTGTTTCTTTCATTGCTTTTGTTCTTTGACCATTCAATATGTCTTTGAATTACTCTTTACATGTCTTTTCAAGAGGCCACTTAATCTTGACCATGAAGCTTATCCTCCATCATCTCATTGGTCAATCCTAACATTTAACATTAAAAAATATTACTAAAATCCACATAGAAATAAGAAAAATAAATAGATAAATAAATCAAGATAAAAGGAAATAAATAACACACTTTGTAGTTACCCCCAAATTTCTTTCACATATCCTTCTCTACATCCTTGGGAATTTTCCTCCATCTTAGCCACAAGCTAGTAAAGAAATTTATTATTATTATTTTTATAATAATTGCTGACACCCCTTTCTCTTAAAAAAAAATTATAATAAATCTAAGTTAGTTATTAATATGTAAAAGTATAAAATCAATAAATTAATTAAACCACTAAACCAAAATAATTTGATTGTAGCATTGAACAAAATCCTAAATATCTTCAATCTACCTATTTCCAAGAAAAGCAAACTTTATTTTTTGCTTGGATCTTCTGGAGTGATTCTTCCTATTATAAGACTTATGTTTGATGCTGCATATCTTTTCCTATGACACTTTCCCATGCAGTAGAAAATCCATTAGAACTAGAATCCAATTTCTCATTTACAAATGGGTCCATGGTCAGATGATGCTTCAATTGGTATATCGTTATTTGTTGATAGTAAAGATCATGGAGTGATTATAGATGATGTTGATATCAATGGTTCTTCGGTGGATGGAGTGGTTAAAGGTACCTTCAAGGGTGGATGATAGGCTGGATTCTTTGATTAGTAATTGATTACTACTCGCTTCATACACTTGAGCTTTACTTTTATTTTTGGCTTTAGGATCCTTTGGTTTAGCCATTGCAACTCTGAGATAAAAAAAATGTTAGTACATAACTAATTAGATATCTTCGACTATGGAGTTAATAAGATAACTAAAAAAAATCAAAATAAAAATTAAAAACAAATGTTGGTAAACAACAAATCAGATTTGAATAACTAAAAAACAACAATTAAATTATTTACTATGATAACAATTAAACAAGTTTACATATATAAAACAATATATACTTAACAAATAACTAAATTAAAAATATCAATCATCACTAGAGTAAGGAAATTTGTTTTCTTCATCATCTTCATATTCATCTCCATCATCCCGGTTCTCCACATTGTTTTCATCATCCACATACTTATTTTCATTTTTGTCTTCATCATCATTAAGTTTACTGCATTTTCTTCTTGCTTAACAAAGGAGTTTACCTCTTCAAATCTACCATTAGCAAGAACAATTGGGATTTCAAGTTACTCTAAAGCAATAACATATGTAGGAATAAGCATTTCATCTTTTTGTTAAATTTCTTCAATCAAATTAGTTGTACTTTCTCCATGATTATCCCTTTTAGAAAGGTGAAATGAACTCCTTGCATTTGTTTTGAATACCATCCATTAATCATGTTGATCTATTTTATTGGAGGGATAAAAACTACAATAAACTTGTTGAGCTTGATCAACTAACACAACTAATTCATTACCAAGAAGTACTAATTTGTGTTTAATTTCAACAAGGCCATGCTAAAGTTCAACTTTAATCCCTTGTTCTAAGCTAAGCCAATGACATTTAAAATGTGCACTTCTATTTCCAACCCCAACTAATTGGACTATATTCTCCAAAACACTATAAAAGTTCTTCTCGTAATCATTTTAAGAACTCCCTTTCATGGATAATCTACTAGTTTTTGTACTCCAATATTGCCTATAGTGTTACACATGGAACTTAAAACCATTTACAAAATAACTTTTATAAAAATATGCAATTCACCTTCGACCATACGACATTTCAACAATGGGAAAGTCTACTTCATTTTTATGTTCAACTACCTAAAATGCATAAGACATGGATCGATGATTTATTTTATAAATGTATGTGCTTAGTAGTAATACAACCATTTTTTTTAAACAAAACTTACAAATTTTCTTAACCATTTTGGTAATCTTGTATCTCACAATTTCTCTAGTTCTTTGTTAGATATATTCACGTATTCTCTTTTTGTCACAATTTCTGCAGCAAAATATTCCTCTTCCTCTAGAAATCTACCTTATATAGTGGACTCAAAAGTTCACAGGGATGAGAAAAAATTGAAAGTCGTTCCATAGATTATATATCTCCACCATCATCATTACGAGCTACACAATTCAATCTTTGTTTCCATAGTAGATTTAAAATACATAAAATAAAGTGATGATATTTCCTAAATAATATATGTCTCACGTATAGATCCTTCCACACATGCTTGATTTTTCACTTTCTTCTTCAGATGATGTAAAAATCTAAATATCGTAATAGGAAAACAAGGTTTAAATTATCATATAAAATATTGGAATTGGCATATATGTAATTGACTAAATGTTTAGGCAATGTTTAGTACTATAACCTTTCAGATGGATATATCCATCGATAATGCACTAGTCTACCAATCTTAGTCTGGTCAGATAAGTAAATTGGAAAATATCCTATTGAGTTAGAAAATCCAAGAGGAAAGCTCTTTTCTAATTTGTATTTTGATTCAACAATGTTAACTTCTAATCAGTTGATATATTCTACTTGTATTTCAGTTAAGCACAAATCCCTAAAGAAATATGAGAGTTTAATGATTTCATCATATATTGAGCTGATCACCATATCAAGAGTAGCAATTGGTAGCAAATGTTAGATGAAAACAAGGCAAGCATAGCTTTTCAGTATAGAGCTTATCATTAGCTTTGTTCACATACTGAGATATGTTTGACGCAAAATCATCTAAAAGTTTTAACTATTTTACCCACACACAAATGCCTTCTATTTTCTTTGCCCAAAGTGTACCGGCTTGAGGCCTGTAAACTTGACCATTAGTTTCTACTAATTCCAATTTTTACAATTGTAATACACTGCTAAATCCTTACTATACTTTATGTTTTCTTTAGTTTTGCCCTTAATATCCATTATCATGTTGACCACATTCTTTAAAACATTTCATTTAATATGTATCACATCTAAATTGTAGTGAATAAGAATTGTGTGTCAATAAGGTAACTCCCAAAATATATTTTTTTTTCATTACCCAATTATGACTTTCTCCATAACCTAAAAGCTTTTCTTTATTATATTTTGTACCACATGTGATATTTTGAATGGAATTTAACTATGTCAATATTTTTTGACATGAAAATAAAGGAATGAGACAGTCATATTTAACTCTTTTTTCTAAAGTTATATTTTCGGCTCATAAAAGGATGATCAGTTCATAAGAATTAGTGATGATAATAAAAATTAAGTATGGCTTTTTATGATGGATCTGAAAGACTTAATATGTTCCATATAATAAGGGCATGAAAAAATTCCATGAGTACTCCAATCGGGTAATATGTCATATGTTGGAAAATCATTAAGTGTCCATAGACTATGTTTTGGCATGGACTCTTCTTTCTAGGAATGACCATATTATGAAATAAATATGACTACTTTATTTACATATCTAAGGAGGCAAATTGTAAACAACAATCATTATCGGCCAAATAGAATATGGTTTTATTGCTAGTCTGAAAGAATTACATAATCAGAGTCTCATGGATATGTTTGGCTGACATGTTGCCATATCTCCCCTTTAACATCTAAGCACTCCATCAGTACTTTGATTAGTTGCGTGTTATGTCATATTTTCCATAGTTTTTGATGTCATAAAGAGCCTTAGAATTTTCTATTTAAGTAGCAAATGGTGTAAAATCTGGCAAGAAATTTCCTTTTGCCTCCCCTTTTTTGGATGACTCTCAATTTTCTCAAGTTATAGCAAGGGTATCAAACAAAGCAATGGTCAAGTTCAACAACCTCTTTATAAAACAACATGCAACTATATTAACACATGTATTTTCTTATAACCCACTCCAAGATTTTGCATCCTCGACTTTTTTTTTCTATAAAAGTTATCAAGTAAGAATTCATTTTTTGGAAGCACATTATTAATCATCATGGTAATACGATTACAACTTGCTTTGCTCATATTAAACTCAGACTTTTAATTTAGTAGTTATGATAAATCTAATAGCTTTGTGTTCTTTGTGCAACTTTGATATAGTGATGCATCTATATCATTCAACAAAGAATAGAATTTGATTGCCTTGGAGTTAGGATCTTCTTCCACGAAACTTGATCCACTATTATGATAAGGGGGAATATTAAAAATTGGGGCTACAAAATTTATAACCATTTAAGCATATGGATTTTGGAATTTTACTTGATACCTTATTTCAACATGATTGTGTCCATATCTTTTATATTGTCCAATTTCATATTTCCCATAAGAAGTCTTAGTTGTATAACGAACCATGAATTCATTTATATAAAGGTTCTTACGCATTGTATCAGTAATATGTAAAGGCAATTGATATCTCTACTATCTTAAAAAATTACCATTGATGAATGACACTTGATCCCTATGACAATACATCCAAAATTGATCTCTATTTTATGCTGCAAGGCTCAAAATGCTACCAAACATATAAGTTGATTTTAGAAAAAAAAAAAAAAAGCATGGGAACATTGTGTTACTATTTCAACAAGAAATCATATGCTTTAAAATTTCACCCATCAATACATGAAAGGTGTTATAAAGTCCTAAATTCAAGTATCTAAAGAAATAAATTAAGATAGCACAATTTCTCATTAATACCAAACAAATGAGTAATAAAAAGCAAGCATGAGCAAAGAATCTTGCATTGTGATAGTGAGTAAAGGATCACATTTTCTCCTTACTCGCAATAGAAACTGGTGGCTTACCTAATATTATTTTGCATGCAATTCCAACAATAAATTCATGCTTAAAAAAAATACTGATAGCGAAAATAAAATCATTTGATAATATTAGAATGGAACATATGCTCAATATTATTATCCCAATTCAACTTCATTTCAATCTATATTTACAGAACTAAGAAACAGTAATTGAAAATGTACACCATTAATAAGAGCTTTAAATCCAATTTGGTAAGTCTATGAGGCCTAAGAACTATTAGTTAGAGAAGAAAATTTAAAGTTTTACACTTGTACCCTGCATTAAGGAAACTAAGTCATCAATTATCATTTACTATATATTTCACTCATCGTTGAATTGTTGATTTCTATGCATAACATTTTGATAAAATGTGAATAAGTGGAGCTTTTTTCTTTTTATTGAATATCCAGGAATTTTCATACAAAGAGATTAACTTATAATTATTTACCAAGAAAACAACCAAATGTTAGCAAATATATATATATATATATATATATATATATATATTACTAACAGTGAGTTTCATATATTTCAAAAATGGTCTAAATTAGACATCTTATTTATGAAGATGCAATTAATGATATAGTCATATATAAATTAGTTACTAATAAGTGCTATATTATACATATCATATCGATCATCTTTAGCACTTTAGTGGTCCTCAAGGGTGTTTTAATAACTAATTGGTACTTAGTTTGTTTCATTATTGCTTGCAGGACAAAAGAAGCACATCAAAAGCCAAAGGAAGAAAATCGGAAGCAAAATGGTGCCAAAAGCAACAAACAGAGTTACACAAATAAGCTACACGCCCGTGTATTTGGCCATGTACATTTTGGCAAGTAAGAAATCTAGAGAAATACACGGACACTGTGTACATGACCGTTCACTCTCCAACTAGAGTCATATCGAGAAGCACATGGCTGTGTAGATGAAGTACACACCCATGTACATTCAAGAAGTTACAGAGCATGATCCAGAGGAGAACACAGGCAGATGCAAAGCACACGGCCATGCAACTCAAGAGATAAAGTGAAGATCCATCCGTAGATTTACATGATCATGTACATCAAACCGTGTACCCCAAGGAACGAGTTCTTGATTCATCCAGAGATCTACTTGGGCAAGATATAGACCCGTGTAATTGGCCTTGTATCAGTCGGATTTTTGGGGATATAAATAGAAGGCTGAAAAAGTTATTTGGGATCTACTTTATGATCTAATTTTGGGGACAAAAGATCTAAGGACTAATGGCTAGGATTTGGAGGAGATCAAAGTATCAAGGAGGAGATTGAAGGAGTCACTGTAGTAACGATCTAAGGGCTATGATATCGGCTCACATCTAGTCCAATCTTGAAGACATTAAGAGGAGGTTTCTTTTCCATGGCTAGGGTTTTAGAGCTTTATTTCCATTGCTTAGTTATGAACATTGACACCATGGAAGGCTAACTTCCTTGGGTGTCCGGATTGATGTAGCTTGGGATGACTTTATTTTGATATTGGTTTTTAATATAGATTACCTTCGGCTTTTTGGGTTCATCTATGTCTCTTTATTGTTGATCTAGAGTAATGAGAGCGGCTATTTCATATTGATTTCATGATTAAGATCAAGAGATTCATCATGAGAGATCAATTATAGATTAATAGAATCAAGAGTGCGCACTAGAGATAGGCCACTTGTGATTTTTCTGAAGTGGAGTTATGTAGCAAGAGTTTTGATTCCTATTAGGGATTTTCTAGATCTCTCTGTAATCGTGCAAAAGTAGATTTAGAAGAGATTCACTCTTATCGTAACATGAGATTAGGCACCGAGGAGTCTTGATAGAGTACTTGGTGTATATTTGAAATCCCTCGGTCCAACAAAGCTAGGGTTTATCTATATTGAATTGCTATTAGTTTAATTCCTAGGTTCCCAAGTGAAATCATATTCGGGCACCTTTTTCATTTATTGTCTCTTGTTTATATTATCCTTGATTTGGTCATTTATTTATGTTTGTCTTTAGAGTTTGACTTTTGACCATTGATTATTAGTTAGCTAACGGAGATAGAATTAGTACTAGTATTATCTAGTCCTTGAGGATTCAACCTTGCTTCTGAGCATATTATTATTTTAATCAGTATACGCACTTGCGTGGGTCCCTATTAGCTACATATCAACTTTGATTAAAGTCCAACAATCTACACATTGATTAGTTCTTTTGGTAGAGCTTTAGGATGATTGTACTTTAATTAATGCCTATCTCACATGTTAATTATTAGCTTTATGGATGAAGTTTTAGAGTTTTGGCTAACCTCTAGTTAGGTTCAGTAGACATCAATATTTAGGGCCCGTTTGATTGGCGGTAATGAGGTCCTGAGTATGGGAATCATTTTCTCTATCCGTCCAAACCAATGTCTAGATATTTCTAATAAAGGAATGAAACCCAAAACGAGAATGAGGGGAGTTTAATTCCCCCAACTAGTTAATATAATCTCCACTAAAATCAAGGGTAATGTGCAGCATGCAATGGAAATTGTCATTTTTGCCACTCCTCTTTTAGCATCTCTTTTTTTTTTCACAATTTTGCAGATCATCTCACACCTCCTCTCATCCTTCATTAGAAGCCAAGCTCACCAATGCACATCGGAGAAGTAGCCAACCAACACCACCCGGGGAGAAGCAGATCTAGTAAAGAAAGCTCTTTCCTCTTCTTCATTCTAAGTCAATTCTTTGATTTTTTTTATCTCCTCTCCCTCCCCCTCTTCTTTTCATTTGTGACTTTTATTCACTTTTTGGTGGATTTTGTTGATCATCATCATTCTTTATTTCATATGTGCAAATTGTTTTACTTTTCTTCTATGTTTTCTTCAGTTTGTGTTAAGTGGCATTTGGTTGAATGCAATTCTAAATGTAATGGATTTCCAATTACAATGTAACTAGAAATACTTAGTTTTTAAAATACAGTGCAATCAAATCTTGTGTTTGGTTGGATGTAACTGGAATTACTGTATTATCAAATTTTATGTTTGTTTGGAAGGATTTGTAAATCTGAAATTCGAAAACACATGTTTGGTTGGATGTATTTTGAGGATATGGTAACTCATGGTAAGATTCCCTCTATACTTTATAATGTATCAATTTGTTATGATATACTAATTATTAAATATTTATTAATTATTAACTTTAGTATTTAATTTATTATATTATTTATTATTATATTTAAAAGTGTTATATTTAATCATTAGTAATAATAAATTAAATTAATTATTAATTTAATTAATAATTAAATTATCAACCAATTTCTTGTGAATTAATTCAATTAATTCATTGTCCATTTAGACTGTTCCATACCAGTGCAAAGGATAAGATTTCATTAATGGTTATTTAGCAAACAACAATCTAACTTACCCATATCTATTTTTAAAGCAAATAAGTTTGGGCTTCAATTGTATGGATCACTCACATAACTAACATGTTGATATAAGTTAGTGAATATATTTTTAAATTGCTTGATTATTCGTGAATATATTTATTTCATCTATTTGATTTTTTTTTGGAAAAATAAAGATAGTTTAGATTTTTTATAGAAATTATTATTTATAAATTAACATACAAATATTTCATTTATTTCTTTAATGAGGATGACAAACCTAGTTTTCATGTCATGCATGCAAATAAAATCTCAACAAAGGCATCTACTTTTATAATACCTTTATAAGCAAAACAACATTAGATTTGATCTTGATCATCATTCCAATCTCAATGTTTCCATACTGAACAACAGAAAAATGTCTCAATATTGCAAATTCCAATCTCATCATTGCAACTAATAATCCTCATAAAAAAAATGATCATTCAAGACTCAAACACAATTAAGTAGGGGTCGAGCTGTGTGTATTTTTGTGGGGTCAAATGACCCCACAAATTTCTAAAATCCTTTAATATATATTTATATATTAGTTTAAAAAAGCTAAGTTGACCCCACAAAATTAAAAAGCTGGGCCAACCTTACTTTTTGAGAATGAGAACGTTGGCTTAAGTGCTTAACAATTAACATAAAGCATCAATGAATCAATGATATCATTATATATATATAATATAATAATAACGTTATAATGAATCAATGATATAATATTATAATATATTTTCTAAAAGTTGTTGCCTTTACAGCTTTACTCATTTCTCCAGATCTCTGATCTCACATTCTCACTCAAACCAGGCAGCCACCAACCTTTTTTTTTCACAATCCCTTTTCACCATCTTGATTCTAGCCACCTCCATCTCCGCCGCAAGCCCTCATCAGTGCATTGTGTTCCTCTTTTCTTGGGATTCCGGCTTCTCCACATAATCCATATCTCAATCCTAGGTAAAACCATAATCTCCAATTTTCCATGATTCCATCTTATAATTCCTATTTCTCTATCACTCTATGAATTATTGCTAATTTTCTATGGAGTATGGACTATAGTCTATGGATAATGGATGAACATCATGAACATATAATATTACAAATTTACAATTAGTTATGCATGCATTTCTAGGAGTGAATGCTCAATCTTTTAGTGTGAATGCTCAATCTTTTAGTGTAATGTTTTGTGTACAAATTAATCTACTGATGGAGTTCATTGGAGTTGAATTGATAGTCATGAAAGTTACTTTTTCTTGATCATCATTAAAGTGTTGTGAATGTTTGATTTATCCATAGAAAAGATTCAAAAGAATGTAAATTATGTAATAGAGTCACAAATGCTAGCTTTCTGTGAATGTTTTTTGTGATTACATAAATTATCATTAAACTTTTGTTATTTTTTCTAATGTTAGTGAATGAAAAAATACTTCAAAAGGAAAACATTGTTTGAAGAATCAAGTTCAACTCCTGAAAATAGTGATGAACCTAAAATAACTCAACAATGTTCAAAACAAGCTCATGTTGAAGTTGATTTAAAAAATTTGCCCGTGGATCTAGAACTTCATCCTTTAATTTCAACTTAGCATCCTAATGATCAAGATAAAGTACGGAGAGCATACTTACAAAAGGGACCTTGCCAACCATGCAATCATAATTTTCAACAAACAAGCATTGGGAATGTGTTGCGTCGATTTAATCCGAGTTGGTTTGATGAGTATGGCAATTGGTTAGAGTATAGCATAGCTAAAGATGTTGCATTCTATTTATATTGTTATCTTTTTAAACCAGATATCAGAAAGCAAGAAAGTGCAGACTCATTTGTCATTGAAGGTTTTACAAATTGGAATAAGAAAGATAGATTGAAAACTCATATCGGTGGGCTTAATAGTGCCCATAATCAAGCTTATAGAAAATCTCAAGACTTGATGAATCAAAATCAAAATATTCAATCTATTTTGATTAAGCATGGAGATCAAGCTCGAAGTGAATATCGCACAAGATTGACTGCTTTAGTAGATTGTCTTCGATTTCTTTTGCGACAAGGGTTTTCGTGGTCATGATGAATCCGAGGAATCAAACAATCAAGGAAATTTTTTTGAACTCTTGCATTTTCTTACTAAACATAATGAAGCCATCAATAGTGTTGTTTTGAAGAATGCTCCTAGCAATCTAAAATTAACAGCTCATGATATTCAAAATGACATTATAAGTGCTACAACAATTGAGACAACAAAGGCAATTATTAATGAGTTAGGAGATGATTTATTTGCAATCTTGGTAGATGAATCTCGTGATGTCTCAAATAAGGAACAAATGGCTCTTGTTTTGCGTTACATGAATAATAGAGGTTGTATTGTTGAACACTTTTTAGCTATTGTTCATGTTTCTGACACTACTGCATTGTCACTCAAAGAAGCAATTGAGTCTATGTTCTCTAAGCATGGATTAAGTTTATCAAGATTACGTGGACAAGGTTATGATGGAGCTAGCAACATGCGGGGTGAATTTAATGGTTTGAAATGTTTAATTTTGAAGGAAAATGAGTTTGCCTTCTATATTCATTGCTTTGCATATCAACTTCAATTAACTCTTGTAGCAATTGCAAAAAATGAAGATTCCGTTGCCTCACTTTTTCAGAATGTTGGTTGTTTACTTAATATTGTTGGAGCTTCATGTAAGAGGTATGATATTCTTAGAGAAAGTCAAGCTTCTAGAGTTGCCGAGGCTCTAAAAAATGATGAGCTTGCAAGTGGAAAAGGCTTTAACCAAGAAATTAGTCTTAAACGTGCCACTGATACTAGATGGGGTTCACATTATGGAACATTACTAAACTTAATTATTTTGTTCCCTTCTGTGATTGATGTACTTGAAAATGTTGGTGAGAATGGTTTGAATTCAGAGCAAAGGGTGGAAGCACAATTCTTATTGCAAATGCTTAAATCTTTTGATTTCATTTTCAACTTACATTTGATGAGAAATGTGCTAGGCATTACAAATGAATTGTCAAAGTCTTTACAAAGAAAGGATCAAGACATAGTTAATGCTATGGAGTTGGTTAAAATATCTAAACAAAGGCTTCAATAAAAAAAATCCTAATCAATGTTTCATAAGTAATAACTTTTTTCCCAACATAGAACTGTCTTCGAGCATTAGATGGAACACATATCAGAGTAAATTTACCTAAAGATGATCGACCAAGATATATGACAGGAAAATATGAAATCACCACTAATGTAACAGGTTGTTATTGTCTAGATATGCAATTCATATATATCTTATTTGGCTGGGAAGGATCTGCTTATAATAGTCAAGTTCGTAGAGATGTTGTTACAAACCCTAACGGATTATAGGTTTCAAATGGTAAATAAAGTGTGCTATCATTACTTTTGCAATTTATTTTTAATAACAAAATGGCCCCCCTTAAACCATTGGCTAATAACATATATTCATACACATGTTAGATTTTACTACTTGGTTAATTATGGCTCCGTAAAGTGGCCCGACTTTCTTGGGCCTTTTCAAAGACAATGCTATCATTTGAGTTCTCAGCCTAATGGACATCAACCACGCATAGTTGGGGAGTTTTTTATAATATGAAACATGCTAGTGTGAGAAAGGTAATAGAGAGAGCATTTGGTCTTCTAAAAATTTGTTGGAAAATCCTAGCTAGTTCAAGTTTTTACAACATAACTCATAGACGTATAATTAATGTATGTTTATTACTAGACAATTTCATTAGAAGAAAGTTGGAACTACACAACTATTGACGATACTAGGGGAGAACATGTACAAAAGATGATATTGACAACTGTGCAACTATTGATCTAACAGACGAATGGACCTAATTTAGGAATGACATGGCTCAGAACATGTTTAATATATGGCGGTCAGGTTGATTTTGATAATTAATATCTATGCACTCAAAACCAAACTTCCTATGTAGCCATCTTTTTGATAATTAAAATGCTTGCTTCTGTATCTTTCTTTTTCTTTTAATGTTTATTTATGTAATCATACAATTGAACGATGATGTATGCTAATATCAAAATTCCTATTTGATTGACATCATTTTACTGCTTTCATTTTTTTCAAGAATAGATATTTGAGAATCTCACCACAAAGGAAAGGGACATAACAAACATTATTGGACAATAGAAGAAGATAAGGCCCTATTTGAGCCCTTAGTTGAGCAATTCGTAAATGCTATGTGGTGGAGTGAGAATGGATTTCAAAATGGGTACCTAATTCAATTAGAAAATATGATAAACGAAAAGTTCCCATGAACTACACTGAAAGCCATGCTAAACACTGAGTCTTGGGTGAAACTATTAAGGAGACAGACTACAGTTATTGCCGATCTTCTATGCATTAGTGGTTTCATTTGGAAGCATGAAAATAGCATAATTAAGTGTGAGAAAAGTGCATATGACAAATATGTCAAGGTAATTGTAATTAAATTTGCCTATTATATTAAGAGCTTGATTTAATACTCATGATGTTGACCTTTTTTATTACAATGTAGAATCACAAAATAGCTGATGGCTTTATGGGAAACCTTTTCCTTTTTTCAATCATATTGCCCCAATGTTCCCAAACGATTGAGCGCATAGCATTGCAAGGGGTGTTTTGGGAGATGATATAGATCAATATATGCATGAAAACACACTACAAGAAAAACTACTTTTTGTTATGACCAGTGACTGTCGCAAATGCGTAAATGTCTTCGCAAGAAAAACTACAATATTTGAACATTTATTTTATATATTTATAAATATATAGAATTAAATATATAGATATAATATCAATAAAAATGCTAAAAGATTAAATATAGATACCAACCTTTGATATAAATTAAATTAAATATACATATACATATCTTAGATTTTTTATTGCACCATTAATTATAAATTAAATTAAATTAATTTATTAAGTAATTATTCCAATTAAATTAATTTATTAAGTAATTATTCCCATTATTAGTTAATATCTAATTGGAGATTTATCTTTAAAGCAAGCATTTTTAAATTATATTGTTTATTAACATATTTAAATTATAAAAATTAAATTAATTCTAAATATTTATTAATTAAATGTATTTTTTTAAAATTATTGTTGATGATATTTATTAATGAAGTTTAAGAGCATATGTTGGTCATAAAAGTTTACAGTGTTTGCGACGAGTATCTATATTGATAGCAAATAGTTATAGTTTTTGCGACAAGCATTTGGGTTGGTAGCAAAAGCTAATAGTTATTGCGACGACTACATTTGGTTGTCACAAAACCCATAGTTTTTTCACAAAAGCTTATAGTTTTTGCGATGACAACATTTGGTTGTCGCAAAAGCCATAGTTTTAGCAACGAGCTTATATGTAGGTCACAAAAACTTTTAGTTTTTGCGATGACAGCATTTGGTTGTCGCAAAAGCCCATAGTTTTAGCAACGAGCTTATATGTTGGTCACAAAAACTTTTAGTTTTTGCGACGACAACATTTTGTTGTAGCTAAAGTTCATAGTTTTAGCAACAAGTATATATGTTGGTAGCAAAAGCTAATAGTGTTTGCGACGACGCTGTTTGGTTGTCGCAAAAGCCCATAGTTTTAGCAACGAGTATATATATTGGTCACAAAAGCTTATAGTTTTTGCGACGACTCCATTTGGTTGTCGTAATAAATTATTCATTTGTGATGAGAATTTTTTAGGGTCGCGAAAACCTTATTTTGTGACGCAATTTTAAGCCGTCGCAAAAACATTTGTCGCAAAAACATGTTTTTCTTGTAGTGACACTAGCTTGGAGGAGAATATGGGCCCCAATCAACTTCCAAATGATGATTTTTTTCATACCCATTCAAGAACATGTTAACTTTTCATCACCCATGACTTCAATAAAATAATGTCTGAACAATATCTAAGCGCCACCAAAAAAGGACTTCCCAAGGACCCAACCCCCAAGGCAATAAGAAATTACTCAGTGAAGTAATTTTCAACATTAATGGTTTGTTGGAGGACAAAGCACTAGTTGTAATACAATTTCTGCAAAAGATGAAAATGAACTCGACATGTTTTGGAACTTGTCTGATGGGAAGAGGTTACATTTTTGTCATCTATTTTTAGGGAGAATGTGATTTCATGCACCTAACGTATAAGCCACATTTGTATGACTGTTGTTTTAGGTTTGGTGCTTGTATTTGTGAAGACTTATGGATTATGGTAATACTTAACTTATGTGCAGGTTGTTTGAATATTTAAGTTTGTTAAATTGTAACTTTGTAATAGAGTTGTATTATAAGTACTTGTTCAGCTAGGTAACATGTATAAGTGGTATTTTATTTTTTATGGTATGAGTTTGGTTTCATTTGCTGGAAAAATTTGTTGTCTTTCTACATTTTATTTTGGATGCATTGGAATCTGAAATGATACATATGCATACACAAACAGGTACAAAAGGATCTAAAATGATACATGCACATACACATATGGTGGAAAGACACTCTCAATTATCTACATTTGTCCAAATACTTAAGATCATGTCTATCCAACTGCAGAAGATCAAAATCTAGACATACAACCTGGGTAATTTGTGGTCTGAATATATATTCTTGTACATACACATAAATGCAACATTGTCTTCTTTACATAAAGGTCCAAATTTTGATGGTCATATTTGTATGTACAAGTATATGTATGTGTATGAGGGCATGTTCAATTGCTTGAGACAGTGTGTTGGATCTTTGTCAAAATGATGATAACTTTAAAGAAGCATATGTGACTAGTAAGTTCAATGCAGAATTGACATTTAATAATAATTGTAATATAGCATAATGAGCACAACACATAATGTATACACTTTCTTTCTTCTGCTAGGTCCCCCACCTGGGCCGGACATGAGTGCAACAGTGGCAACAAATACCCCACCTGGGCCGGACATGAGTGCAACAGTGGCAACAAATAGAAGCATCATGGAATCAACAAAAGAACATGGAACTACTAACTTTCTTCTATAACTCATGTCTGTAAAATCTCTCCAAGCATGGCTTCATTGACGCCTTCTTTTTCAACATCGAGGGCTCTGATTCCTTGAAAAAGAGAAAATTCAAACCATTATTCATTTTATTCCAACTAGTCTTCGAGGGCAGGAAGCCTACTTAAGGTATTTTAGACCTTGTATCAGTATTTAGTATCTAGATTGCTATTTCATACACATGCTGATACATACATATAATTATGTAAATGTGGAGCAACAGTCCAGATGTTGAGTGATGATATAGGTCCTAAAGGACCTAAAGTAGCCTCGCTGCATTCAAAGACTAGTTGGAATTAATAAAACAAACTAGGATTTGCATTTTCTCCTTTTCAAGTAAGCAAACCCTAATATGTTGAGGAAGAAGTCCTTAATGAGCCCGAGTTTGTAGAGGTTTTGCAGGCGATAGCTGGAGGAAAAGCTAGCATTCACATGTTCTCTTTTTAAGTCCAAGATATTTCTGTTTCTTGCTACTACTGCTTCTATGAGCGACCCAGTGAGAGACGCGAGATAAGGGTTGCAGGAGAAAGTCAGCGGTTCCATATTATCCTGCTGAGTCCATGATGCTTTTGTTTCTTGTCATTACTACTCCCATGGTTGGCCTTGACAGGGGACTCAGCAAAAGAAAGAAAGTGTATGCACCATATGTTGTGCTTAGTATGCTATATTATAATTATTGTCAAATGTCAATTTTGCTTTCAACTCACTAGTTTAGATATGCTATTAGAAGTTATTGTCATTATGACAAACATTCGACACACTTTCGCATGTACCCAAAATTGTCTCCTATACATGTATTTGTACATAGACATACATATACTTGTGCTTACATATACGACTATCAAAGATGCATAAAATATGAGATGTGTGTGTATATGATACTTGGGTTTTATTAAAGGTTCACACGCAATTACTCAGGGTACCTAAGCATAAAAGCCCTATATATCTTATATTTTCACAAGGATATATGTCCAAAAACTTCACCCATAATTAAAATTAGGGTCCAAAATGAGCGTGGATGTGCATTTGGATTGAATCAATCTCAAACAAGCGGGCTTTGAAGCCCATTTGGGTAAAATAGTAAATGAAACTATATACATACATAACCGGTCTCTTTGAATCTAAAAGACCGCCAAAATTATTATCATAAACATAAAATTATACAAATAGAATATAAATTTGTTTAATTAAAGCATAACATTTTTCTGAATTATAATCATTTTCATAAAATGAAAGTCACATAATATATAACTTCTAAATTATAATATTCTATCTGTAAATCTTTCAACTAAACCAACAGAATATAACTCATGAATTTATTATTATTTTCAACCTCTTATTTCATTTAATTAAAGCATAACATTTTCTGAATTATAATCATTTTCATAAAATGAAAGTCACATAATATACAACTTCTAAATTATAATATTCTATCTGTAAATCTTTGAACTAAACCAACAGAATATAACTCATGAATTTATTATTATTTTCAACCTCTTATTTCATTTAAAACACATAATATATATATATATATATATATATATATATATATATATATATATATATATATATATATATATATATATATATGAGTGTTATGGTCTTTTAAGCAATTTTAGAAAGAAAAAAAAAACCAAAAACAAACCTATTTTTTTCATAAACTATTTATGATATAAAATACATACAAAATATTTGCTGATCTTTCAAATAAAGGGCGGCGGCAGAAAAATGTAATTGCTTAATTAATATTTTTTTTTAAAAATATTTACCATTTTTATGAAAAAGAAAACTAGGAATTGACATTTTCAAACACTGAAACTCAGTTAATTTTTCTTTCGGATATATATATATATATTATGCTAAATATTTGCAGATCTTAATGTATTTATATATATAACAAAAATTTTTAATATATTTTAAACAATTAAATAATTCATTTTGATATATTTTTTTAGAGCGAGATTGTCTTTCAAATACATCATCACATTTCACAATAAATCAACATTTTATTTATCTATTTATTTAATATTATTTTTCTTTGTATAAGAAGATAAAACAAAATGGGAATGAATTGAAATAATTCATGACACAAAAACATGGATGATCACAATAAAATTTTTTATCTCTACTCGACTATTACGATCTCAAAATAAAATATGGGAATAACTTAACGGGTATATCATGTTTTCATGTTTAAATTTATTTTCAGAGAAAAACGTTTATTTCCAAAGTTTGCACAGCTTCGGCTTAATTAATATAGATAAAATAAATATTTTTTAAAAAAATAAACATAAGTGCTTAATGATGTTATTATATTTTAATATTAATTAATAAACATTTTAATAAATAACTTAAATTTTGAAATAAAACAGTTATTTGCCAACTCAAGTCTTTATTGGGTCCTTACTTTGAGGTTTGGTGCAATAATTATGATAGCCTAGGTTACATTGTTTCTAACTTTGTCAAAGAGGTATGGTCATTTTATTTATTCAGCTCCTATTCAATTCAAGTTTTAAATTATTCAAACTCATTCTATAATAAATAAGCCATAAAGTGATTTGTTGTATCATTATCAACTCCATACATTTACTAACTTCAACAATAAATAAATGTCATCTTCTATTTTTTAGACTTTTAGAGCTCGTCTATGTCATAGTTAGGGGGAAGCTAAAGTGGTCAAAGTAAACTGTTATCCTCTGCTTTGATTGTTTATTTCACTGTAAATGAGGTGCTCCTATCTCAACTCCTCCCACTTCATGCATTTTAGTTAAAAATTACTGATGTATTTTTATAGTTAAAGTGGAGAAGAAATGGCCAACATATATAGTCACTTTTTTCTACTTCCATGAACATCCTGATCTCATTAGAAATGTCAGTAAATTTCTCAATCATTTTGACACCGTTTCACTTCATGAGAAATTAACGGGGTAAATTTTTACGGATAGATGACAACAACCCCTATTTAAAATATTGTCAAAGGAACAGATAAGTACGGAGGTGAATCAGTTACACTGACTTACGGATCTCTTAAAAAAAATCGTCCTGTCTTGCAACTTTGAAGGGATAAAACTATTATTTCTCCCATAGGAGACTCCCACCTAGATCTATAAATATTACTAATGACACTATTGGATCCGGATCTATAGTGCATGAACAATACATGAACAATATTGCAGAAAGAAAGTTTGAACCTTTATTTTTTTTTTTTAGCTCTCTTGTGTCTTATTATTGGGCTATTTAATAGTTATTAAATGCTACTTTTTTTTTCGTAACTCACATTCAGTTCATCAATTTCTAACAATTTCACATAAATAAATAGCCAATTATGCATTTATGTTTTAAGGTTAGCCTCACCTCTAGTTGGGCCCTTATTAATAGTCCCAAAACATTGAGCTAGAAAGAAAGTTGGAGTCTCATTATCACCCAACCTAACATGTACGAGGCATGTGGTTGAGGGTAAAATGTAGGATTAAAAAATTCTTTTCAATTATTGGGTTGGAAGAGAATATTTTGCATGAGCTTACTAAAATTTGGCTTAATTGATACCAATAAAAACTAAATATATTAAAACTAAAATTTATTTTTCTAAATGATAATAAATATTTATTGATATTAATTTTTTAAAAACATTAAATATAAAAAATATTAATTTTATAAAATATATGTTTATAAGTTATCCTATTGTTTGTTTGGGGAATAGAACTTCTCGTTCAACCAACATGATATTGCTTTTACTGTTGAAAAAACAGTGGTGTTTTTGTTAAATGATTTTAAAAAATAAAAAAGATAATGAAAGAAAACTTTGGATAATAACATTTTCATAATAAAAGAATCAAAACTCTTTTCTTCACCAAGTGATAGGCTAAGGATTAACACTCTCACTCTATATTGGTTGAGGTGAGTGGTTGTCTCCCTTATAAAAAAAAAAAAACAAAAATAATTAAACAAATAAATAAGGTAGTGCTTGGATTGCAAAAAATGGTTCCCTTTTTGGGGGAACCATTATTTGCAGTGATCGACATCCATCTTTGGCTATCCATCTCAAGTAATGAATACCCTTCCAAAGATATTCATGTTCCCTTAATGAAGTAATGGCCATGACCCATGTTAAATGTCTCTTTAATCCTCGCCCCCTACCCCCAACACCACACACACACACAGTACTTTACCATCTCTTCATCCAAACCAACCCATGAAGCAATAATCCTTCTCCACAACTTAGCCAATCAAAACTTTTCTCCAAGTGGCAGCACCAGCGTCAGTGTGAAACTTTGTACAAAAGCCTTCGCTCCGCCTTGCTTTCATTGTAGCCAAACTCCAGTGGAGGAACTCCAACATCAATGAATAGTTTTAGTTTTTTTTAATCAATTGAAGCATAGCTCTTATTGAGGCTGCAAAGGAGTAAAGTGCATATTAAGGTAGAGTTTACAACCATCATTAATTTATTAGCCTCAGTGATTATCAATTTACTAGCCTAAGTGACTTTTGGTCTTTCAAATATATGAATACAAGCTTGCACAACCACATGTTAGCTAGTATTATTGTTCCCCTCTTTCGTCTTCTTATTAGTACATTCATCTCCCTTGGCATCAATATTTGGATCCCCAGGTTCATCACAGCTGAACCTCCTACACTCCTTGTCCTCATCTTCTACTTTCACTGAACCTTCAAACAACCACAAACAAGATAACTGCCCTCCCATCTCTCTCTCTCTCTCTCTCTCTCTCTCTCTCTCTCTCTATATATATATATATATATATATATATGAAAGCTCTTAGCTAGAAGATATAAGGGAAGGAAGGGGTTCTTTGTTCTCTCTTGCTCTCTCTGAAGGGTCTTAGTTGAGATCAGTATGGAATGTGGGGGCTTATATTTATAGGTTGCTTAATTGTGTTGAACAAGGGTTGTAACATTGAATGTTACATGGATTAACAGTGTATAGGAGGGACATGGAATATTTTGACCGAATAGAATATATATAAAGTTGTCATGCTTGGTTTCTACGTTCTTATCATTAATGTTGAATTTCTTATCTTCTTTTATACCTTATTTTAAAAAAGCATAACTACCCAAATTGATGATATTGCAAACATATATATTGACACCTTTTATCTAGTTGAGTGATAAACTCTGACTTAATTTATATACATATATAAAACTCTATGTTTAATGCTTGGTTCAATTTAGACTTGATATGGTTGTGAACATGTTTAATACTTGGCAAACAAGTTAATTCCTTGAATGAGTATCAATAATGCTATCAATTTGGTAAGAATTTCATATTGCCTATATTGTGCTTTTTACTTATTAGATAACACCATGTTATGTTAGGCTACATTTCACAAAATATCATTTAATTATATATAGTTGTTTTTTATGGTTCAGATCATAAATGTTTGTCTTTATTTGCCATAATTGATATACATGTGTAACTATTATTTTAGAAATGGATGAAATTGAAGAGCTCCGACTTTGGTTCATAATGTATTTGTGCCATTTTTTTGTTCTAAATGTCATGACTGTCGTCGTATGTGCAAAAAAAAAAACAACGCAACAATAAAAATAGAATGGTGCAGTATGATATAGAGTCAACGTCAACTAGGAGACACAGACAATGGGAATAGTGAACTGGGTTGTATGTGAAAGTGACATCAAATGCGTTTATAAACTACGCATAGATCATCGGTGTTTTCATAATTTTATATCAATTATTGATGCACACTAGTAGCCTACGAGGAATAAGAAATATCATGGTTGAGGAGATGGTTGCAATATTTTTGAATATTGTTGCACACCATGTCAAAAATAATATAATTAAATTCGACTTCATGCTATCTGCCGAAACAGCTAGCTGGTATTTCCATGCCGTCTTGTAGTCAATTATTCTTTGTTAGGGTGTTCTACTAAAGAAACCTGAACTTGCTTCTGAAAATTCAAATGACCCTAAATGGATGTGGTTTAAGGTAAAAACTTAGGCCCATAGAGTTTTTAATTTTAATTTTATTTTTTATTTTGATAGTGCCATGAATGAGTTGTAAGTAATAATTTGTTCTTTTCAATCCAGAATTGTCTTGGAGCATTAGATGGGACACATATTAGAGTGAATGTGCTTAAAGTTGATCGCCCAAGATATAGAATAAGAAAATCTGAAACCACTACTAATGCACTTGCCATTTAGCAGTCAAGACATGCAATTTGTATATGTATTGTCTGGTTGAGAAGATTCGATATGAAGGCCGAGTTATTAGGAACGTTGTTACAAAGCCTAATGGATTAAAAGTTCCAAATGGTAAATAAAATGTGCCACCATTACTTTTCAAAATATTTTTTCTAATAAAACTAATAAAGAATATGTGTGTGTGCATGTTAGGTTTTTATTATTTGGTCAATTTAGGATATGTCAATTGCCTTTTATTTATTGCAACTTTTCGAGGCCAATGATATCACCTTAATTCTTTGGCTGATGGACACTGACCAGTAACACCTCAAAGTTTTTCAATATGAAATATGCTAGTGCTTGAAATGTGACTGAGCAGATGCTTGGTATTTTATAAATCCGTTGGAGAATTCTGTCAAGTCCATATTTCTACAGCATAACCACCCAACGACATATTATTAATCCGTGTTGTTTACGACACAATTTCATTAGAAGGGAGATGATAGAAGACCCAGCAAAAAAAGAAATTGATACTTTACCTTTGGAGGAAAACACGAAGATGATACTGATAATGTCATAGTTATTGAACCAACCGATGAATGGTCTCAGTGTAGGCTTGATATGGTTATGGATATGTTTAATGCCGAGCAATCAAGTTAATTCCTTAAATGAGATCCGATCTTATGTATGTTTTTATGTGTTACTTTCTTTGTTGTTTACTATTTTTGTAATTTTTACATTTTGATATTAACTTTGGAAATGTGTGGTATATATATATTTGAAGTATTTTTAAATGATCTTTATTCATCCTAATTTGCACACTTTTTAATTTTCCTTCATCTGTTTAAAACATTTTTATTTTATTTCATGTGTTTTATTTATATTTTGGGGTGTGTTTGTGTAAACCATGTGTTTGCCTATAAACATGTGCCAAACAAATAACTACTTTGTTTATGTGTTTGTCGTGCACATCACTTGTTGTAGCTATTTTGATTTTGCGTTTGCCATGTTAATCACTTGTTATTTTGAACTATTGTGTGTTGAACAATTTTTTGTTATCTATTCTCAAACAAATAACTACTTCGTTTATGTGTTTGTCATGCACATCAATTGTTATAGCGATTTTGTTTATGTGTTTGCCATGTTAATCACTTGCTATTTTGAACTATGAACTATTGTGTGTTGAAATTTTTTTTGTTATTTAAGGTTTGAAGGTATGGTGTTTTGCTATTTGAAAGTTGTATTTATTTTAAGGTGTGTTTATGATTGGAATCATTGTGAGGAGCTATGATCCCACGGACTCGGTTCACGTGGGATCCCACCAACCATTCTTTTTTTAATTTATAAAATATTAAATTTTATATTAAAACTACGAAAAGGGTACTATTGTCATTTAATCTAGTTCTTACTTTGACAGGAATCACATGTTCTCTTCTTCTCCCGAACGACCGACTCATCTCCTTCTCTCTCCCTCCTCCCCCCTCCCCCTCTCTCTTTCTCTCTCTCTCTCTCCCCCCCTCCCTCTTCCTCTCCCTCTCCCTTTGTCTTCTTCTTTCTTTTTATGAATTTTGGCTTCAAATCTCTCACAACGACCATGTGCTAATTGTCTAATAAGGTAAGCTCTCTCAATCTATTTCTCTATCTATATATCTCTCTTTTTCTTTCTATCCCTTCTTTGTGTGAGTATATTGGAACTCAACCTCGAATTTGAAAAAATAATAACAAGATTTTGTCTATCTATTTGTATAGACAAGAAAGCAAGGAGGCATGAATACAAGGGTTTGATTAAATCTAAAGTTGGGAGATTTCGCCTATCTTTGTTATTTGGTATGTTTTCATAGATTTTTGGAGGAATTTACCTAGTTGAATTACTGGAATCATGACATTATGACCATTTGTTTCTTTTCCTCCTTCTTCTTGTTTCATCTTTTTTCTAATTATTTTTTATTTTTTATTTTTTAAGTTTGTTTTACTAGAATAATTCTTTATATTCTCTTTGCTTTTGTTGGGATTTTCACAAATTATGCTTATAGATTTTTTTTTCAAATAATAACAATTGTAGTGTCTGAGTTTCTAAATACAGAAAAAAATATTTATTGCCATAGAATGTTCAATCTAAACTAATATATTTTTTCAGTTAAACAGATACACATTTTTCTAATATTTTATGGAAATGGCAAGTATCATTGAAGTACAAAATTCATGTCCAGAAGTATGGGGAGTGGATGATCATATATATAATGCAATTGAATTTGAATTGGAGAAAGAAGATGAAAATCAATCTTTGAATGATGATGAAGCCTACGAACACAATGAAACCCAAGGGGAACATACCAATGAAAAAGTTACTGAAAATACTTTTTTCCCCAGAAAAGATTTCTTTGAAGCCATATGTTGGTATGGTTTTTGATCCTGTGGATGAAGCATGTGACTTTCATAATCGTTATGCATACCAAAAAGGGTTTAGTGTGAGAAAAGGACCAATAAGAAAACCAGAAAAAGTTAGTACTGGTATTGGATAACGCTTGTATTGCTCTAAGGAAGGTTATAAAGAGGAAAGATTTAAGAAGCATGAAGACAGCAAGAAGAGGCAGTGGGGTAAACACATTGTGGTTGTAATTCTAAACTTTTAGTGAACAAAGATTTGGATGGATCATGGGTTGTTTCTATGTTTGTTGAGGAACACAATCATATCTTAGCAACTCCAAGAAAATGTCATCTTTTGCAATCACATATGGAAATTTGATGAAAGTCAAAAAGATATGATTGATAAAATGAAACAGTCATGTATTAGAACCAACCTTATGATAAATTATCTTTGAAAAGAATCTCAAGGAAGTCGAAATGTTGGATTTTATCAAGCTAGATGCAAGAAATTATATGCGCACTAGAAGAAAAATAAAATTTTATGTGGGAGATTCACAAAGATTATTAGATTATTTGAATAAAATGCAAATAAAGGATCCTCATTTGTTTTATGCAATCCAACTTGACTTCAATGGAAAATTAACAAGCATATTTTGGAGTGATGCAAGGTGTAGAATGGATTATAGCTACTTTGGAGATGTTGTTTGTTTGGATCCAACTTATGAAACAAATAAATATGCAATGCCATTTATTTCAATTGTGGGAGTTAATCATCATCTACAAACTATATTATTTGGGTGCGCATTGATTTTTGATGAAACAGAGTATTCTTTTGTTTGGGTACTCGAGAATAGGCTACAAGCAATGAAAGGAAGTCATCTAAAAGTGATTCGCATGGATCAAGATTCAACTATCAAGAGTGCAATTTCCAGAGTCTTACCAAATACCATTTATCATATTGCTTATGGCATATTTTTCAGAATGCTCTAGGTAGACTATTCACAAGGGAATCCAAGTTTGGACAGTATTTGTCTTATTGTGTGAGGAGTCCTAAAACTATTAAAGATTTTAAAGATAAGTGGATTGAATTGCTTACTAATTAAATATGATTTGAATGAGAATGATTGGATGTTGAGAATGTACATGAAGTGTCATCACTAGGTTCATGTGTATTCCCATGACTTCTATTGTGTAGATATGTGTACCACTCAAGAAAATAAGAGTATAAAAAAAAATTTCAAAGGATTTTTGAGCAAAACAATGTTGCTATTGGATTTTGTTCAAAGTGTTGATAAGACACTAATTAGATGTTCGAAGAAGGAAATTGAAGCTGACTTTAAAATGAACAATGTACAACCATCCTTAATTTTTCATATGCAAGGTAAAGGAAGTGGAGGAAGAAAGAAAGCATTTTTGGGAGAAAAATCACAAGAAAAGAAAGCTCAAAAACAATTCAAAAATTACACTAACTCAAGCAAGCAAAGGTACTCAATGATCTATTAATATTTACATGAAACAAGTTGATGTATATGTAAAATATTATTATCATTATTTTTTTTTTAATTGTTCCAGCATTATTGGTTGAACCTCAATAAGTACCTACATGTGATGACAATTCCAATCTAAATGTCTCCATCAAGATTTGTTTTGGTGAAAATTACAAGCTTTATTCTTAGTCAAGTATATGTAACATATTCTTATATACTTGGAAAATTTTTAGCACATGAAACTTTCACTAGGGCAAGATGGCCACAATGATAGTAACTAAAGGTAGTGTTCGCGGCAATATCGAAGTTCAAGGTAACTCATATTCGATCATCAATCAATTTATCTAATTGTCTTTGAAAGAAGTTTATTCTATTTGTTTAGTTATGGTCACCTACAATCTATTTTGCAAACTATAGCTATAAAAATGAGTGAATATTATTGTTATTAACTCATCTTTGATAAAGACTCTTAGTCCAACCTCTATTTGTATTAGTTTATGTTATTTTATTATATAGTTATATTTAATACTTACTTTTGGTAATTAATCATATACAATCACATAGATTGATAATCTGTCTCCTTTACGTTGTACTGCTATGAAGCTTTTAAAGTGGAGTTGATTGTGCTGGTGCAGGCTCAATTCATTATGTTTTATGGAGTAAAGCTTGGTTGCTGATTACTTCACAATGTGCTCACTCTCATGAATGGGCACAATTCAATCTTTATGTTTGGATTTGATAATTAAGTTTATTTGTAATCTGTGGGCCGATAACTTTTGGTGTGTTTAAATCTCAAATTTGTTGTGAAATTGAGATATTTTGATTGGCTAACTGTATTTTTCTTTTTTTTTTTTTTGGAGTGTTCCAATATGATATCCTTTTTTTTTTTTTTTTTAAGGTTCATGATGTCATTGTTTTCAATGATTATATCATGCGCTTAGTGTCATTGAATTATGATATAAATTCTTTAAGTTGATTTCAAAGCTGTGACAGGGTGGAAGTTAGCAATACGTA